>NW_010271318.1:0-62841 GCF_000690775.1 Eurypyga helias
TCCTGGCTGAATCCAGCACATAGGTGAACTTAAGAGTACTTTATTCACATATACTATATAGCCAAGTCCAGTGGCATGAACAATGCAGGTGACCCATCCCCTCTGGGGCTGGCTGAGAGAAGCTGCTCCTGTCCCTGTTTCCAGGCCTCAGAGGACTAAGGCCTGGAATCCCTCAAGCTCTGTAAAGGCTGCTGCCTGCAAACAAAATAACCTGCACTGGTACCCACTTAAACAGGGATAGCATGCATAGCCCAGTCCTATTTCTCACGATAAAATCTCCTCCCAGGTTTTAGCAGTGTCTGCCTCTGAGGTGTGCCATCCCCCTATGGTCTGGCTTTCAGATCCCAGGTCTCCAGCTAACCAACTCCCAGACCCTGGATCTCCCTGCTAACCATCACCCAGACTCCTCCTGCTTTCCAGTTAGTCCACTTTGAAGTTTGCTACTGGGTCACACACCCAGAATAAAATAGCACACTCACACAGAAAGTAGAGTTTAACCAGATGATGAATGATGACGATCAGCTGCAGGGTTGGTGAGGTGAGACAAGCGCACTGACCAAGAGCTGGCTTACACATCCCCAGACTCTTGTATCCTTTTCTCTTCATTCCTCTTCATTTGTTCCATCAAAATTCATACCTATCCCTCCACTTCCAAGACTTTTCTTTGCTTAAACAATCCATAACAATTTCTGTGCAATCCCTAACTTCTTGTTCAAAGACAAAATATCCCTCTCTACCGCTCTGCAGATATCTGCTAATACCTCCTGTCCACCTTTATGCAATCATCCCCATTAGTCTGGGTTTAGCTGTTTGGGATTAAAGACTGAACTGTATCAGTCTTGCTGGGTTTAGCAGCTGATTCAGAGCAACTGAGATTCCCACCTCATTACTGCTTCTCTGATCACTGCTGGCCCTTTGGGAACAGCTATTAATCAGGTACCCTTTCTTTTTTCAGTATTTCTGCAGAACAGCGAACAAGGATGTGCAGGCTGTCAGCTTTTATGTGATATTTTTTTACTAAATTCCTTTACATTTTATATGGTGAGGTTTAAAACCAAACTTCCTAGGATTGCATGATTCATTCATGCTGTCTATAAATCACTGAGAGGTTACAAAACATAACAGTAACTACAAACAGCAAATTAGTGACACAAGGAATTACATACTTCAATATACCACGTACACAGAAGTATCAGGACTTCAAAGAGTTTAAAATCTATCTATCTAAGTAGAAATAAGCTGACATGTCTAATGGAAATGCTTAACAAAATAAAAGCTATTTAGTGAACTTAAAGACAGAAAAGCTTTTGAGATAACTGTAATTTTAAATCTGCTATAGTAACTAACTGGGAGTTTGATACAAACATTATATTGCAGATAGCATATTGTGCAAGCAATTAATGTTAAGGGACTTCTCTATACAATTTTAAATACCTCTTTAAATAGATGTCATATGCCTCTGAACAAGAGAATGTGAACTTATTTCAGATTTATTATTGCAGAAACTTGTCCATCAATATTATTTGTAACTAACTCAAGAAAGCACCCCAAAGAAAAATAGATAGAAAAAGAAAAAGGAAAATTAGATATGTGCTAATTCAAATAAGAGATTAAAAGTGTTAATACATTTGATCTAAACCCCAAAGTTCAGAGGAAAAATTAAGAAAATGCTACTAAAATGAAATCACAGGTGGATTTTTAAGCCTCTCCCCTCTATCTCCCTTCTTTTACCTTGAGACTGATTTTTTTTATACATCCCTTCACCTCACCTAACCACAAAAAAATTGATAACTGTTGTTCACACTTTTCAAGAAACAAGTGAGAAATTAATATCTTTTTTAAAAAGAAAAAAGGAAATTGGAAACCTTGTACAAAATCCACATAAATTCTAGTGGAAAAAATTCCTTTTTTTCTTAAAATTATATTTTTTCCTAAAATTATATTTTTCCTAAAATATTTGCAATATTTTAGAGAAAAGAAAAGGTTGCTTCTTTTAAACACATACTGTAACAACGGGGTGTTTCATTTTTGTTTTAATATTACAGTACTTTTATGTGATTTCTAACAATGATTCTTGTATATCTGGCTCAAATCTGACCATTGCTTTGGGATTTTCCAAGCTTCACCTTGGAGGTGATGAGTCAGTGTCTATACTCAACTTGAACAGAAGACTAACAACTACTGAGACTGACTTCCAGTTCTAAAATTATGAGAAATATGAGGGGTTTAGGTTATGCCTTAAAAAGGTAACTGCCGACAGCATCTTTATGAAGTAACATAAGTAAGATGTAAGATTACTAAGATGGGAACCAACTAGAAAATACATACTAAATCAAAACATATGTACACATGCATGCTTTTCATTAATGCCAGTGTTTGTGCTGGGCTTCTGTGGAACTTTAACCATGTGAATACAAAAGTAAGATGGATTTAGTTACATGGTACTATTTCTATTTTCTGCAGGATTGTGTTTTCTAAACTTGTGCTTTTTCAAAACAAATATTTCTAACACATCTGGGCTTTGTTTACACTTGCAGAGGGTCATTTTGAATACTTTTATGGCAGTTTCCTTAATCCACAGGCAAAACATTCCTGTGAGTCGTTTAGCCTTTGCAAATGAAATTCTGGCCCTAATGTGAAAGTAGGTTCACAGAGATGTGCAATGAATTTTCCCACTTTGAACTCAACATGGATGGTGTTCCCGTAAAAAACTGTTTCTGCCAAGATTCTTTTGCCAGTACCCCACCTGATTTTGGATTTCTATGTTCCAGTACAGTTGTTCTTAGCTTCTTCTAAGCTATGCCTGATATGAGCACACTCCAAGCTACACTCCAGGAAGTCAACAGAGCACACGGTCTTGTTTCTGCAACCATGCAATGCCTTCTAGAGCATAAGGGAGGCATATTTTACACCATCCTGCTGCTCCAGCTTCGTGTTCCCTGTCTCCTTTGCATCCTTCTCTATGGATCAATCTGAACTGTTTCTAAATTAATCTAAGCAATTTAAAGCTCTACAGGAGTAGAACTTAAAAAATCAGCAACAAAAAGCGTAACACTTTGTATGGAGACTGCAGTCATACCAAAATAGTTTGTCCTCTTCTCTTGCTCTCTTTCTTTCTAAACCTCAATTGCTGAGACTTAACACAAAGGGGCAGTCATTCAGTGAATGCCAGCTCATCCATGTAAAAAGGAAAGGACAATATAATTTTTTTAAGAATCCTTTATATATCTGGAAGAAGAGACAAAAATCATAAAATAAGAGAAAGACACAGAAAACTCAGACACCTGCATTTTTGAAGGAGATGCAAATATTCCTGGTGAACACAATGAAAAGTTTTCGTGTATTATTGCCTGCTACTATGTCGAAATTAAAATTTTTAAAGGTTATTTTTGTTTTAAGACTTCCATAAAAGATGTGGAAGGCAAAGAAAACATTTTCTTTAATTAATGTACCTTCCCCTCCAATAATTACTTTTAAAATGTATGAAGATTCAGAATGCCTATCCACAACTTACATCTTTAAATTTGGATTTGTGTTTATATCTTTTTCTTAAACTGGCCTAAGGGTTTTATTTTTAGCTGGTGATAACCAAATACCTAAAAGCAGCACATGTTCTACCATGCTAAAGAGATCACTCATATAGAGGCCACACTGTGGTTTTGAGAACGCAGCATGGATTTCTAGGACAGTGCCTTCAAATCCTGTGAAATTCTGCCAGCATCTGTTGGCCCAAGTCTTCAGGGCTATTTTCACCCTTGAAGCACAGATTGCTACCTTGGCTTCACAGCTCCTGCCTACAGAAGTTACTTCAAAGAAGATATAAAACAAAGGTCTGCTCAAAATAAGCCTGCCTCCCCCACCCTGAACCACTGTAGACTTATTTTGACTAAATTAATCAGTTATGCCTGTAGTACCACGGTACCGTTGTTCAGATCCTCAGAGATCTTATGCTTTGAAGGCGATCCTAGCTCACACAAGGAAGAGGGATGAGGAAGTAAAACCGGAGGGAGTAGAGAAATTATCCAATATGACTAAAAGCTTTGTAAAAGAGTGACCAAAAAATATTTTAGGAATATCTGATCCGTGTTGAGTCCTTATCTCCAAATGTTAAACATTTCCAAAGTGATACAACATAACAAACAGACAATATGGTATGTACAAATTGCATTAATGTAGGTGTACAAAGTATGCACCATATTTAAATACTAAACACAACATTCGGGAAAAGACCTTAATTCAAATAAACTTTGGAAAAAGGTCTTCTTAGGAAGGCCCTTAAAATATATGTGTATCGCCACACATCTAAGTTCAAAGTGGGGAGATTTAGATTGGACATCAGGAAGAAGTTCTTCATGGAGAGGGTGGTGAGGCACTGGAACAGGTTGCCCAGAGAAGCTGTGGATGCCCCATCCCTGGAAGTGTTCAAGGCCAGGCTGGATGGGGCTTTGAGCAACCTCGTCTAGTGGAAAGTGTCCCTGCCCATGACAGCGGGGTTGGAACTAGGTGGTCTTTAAGGTCTCTTCCAACCCAAACCATTCTGTGCTTTTCTCAGGTCAAAACTGTGTTGAACACTCACAATAGCTTTCATATCAATTATTAGTCATGATTATGGATTTTCATGCAGAGTGTTACACACCATGTTTTTAAAAATCAGATATCAAGGTTAAGTCAGTTGGGTAACAGCTTGCTCACATACAGTGACAAGATACAGAAGTAGAGTTATTGTTAATGCATAAACCGGCTAAGAGGGAATCAAGAACTTTCACAAACTTTTTATGCAACACTGAATAATATATGTATGTCATCACCTATGAGATTAGATGACATGCATCCTTTGAATACATTTTAAGAAAACTTCATCTTCAAACTCAAAAAAAAAAAGATGTATAAAATATTTTTAAGACAGTTACTAATAAACAAATGTGAGAAGGAGAGATGTTATTTCTCCACTGGTTTTCTTCTACAGTGCATTGTACTGGCTATGTTTTAACAGTACAAATGCAGGTCTTGGCTGATTTTTTTCTAGCTTGCTTGAGGTTTTTTTTGTTTGTTTTCTTTCCTATGATTCTCATTTTAATGTGATATACATATTCACTGACAATAAGAAAAGTATAGAAGCAATCTTCTAGTTCTGAAATATAAAACCAATCTTATGTTCTTAAATTATCTTTTCACTCTCTGCATTTCTATTCTTATGCCTCAGTTCTCAGGGCACAGTTGTGAAACATAGCTAATTGATCTTTTTTCTTAAGTTTTATTTTAGCTGCAAGAAACCTGGTATACTGTTAATAACGCTAACAAAAAAAAAAAAAAAAAACAAACAAAAACCCACACTGTTTCCAGGCTTCTCCACTCACATTCACACTCTGCAGGTCTTCAACCACTGATCCACTCTAGGAAGAAGAATTAATTTAGCTCAAGTCACAATTATAACATGACTTCCCTGCGTGCCATGAAATCTACCATTGTGGTAGTGGTGGTGACATTTCAGGACTTCAAACTTTTCCCATTCATTTCCCTTTATAAAATTAAAGAGGATTCTACTAAATGCTTTATTGAACTCATAAATGAAACTTTCATGGTTCCCATGACCATTTAGAGAAATGAATAATTTTATTTAAAAGAGAAAAATCACAACAAAAACAACTGTGTCCATTTCAGTGTGACTTTAGATATTCTTTCTAACTGCAGCATCAAACTCACCTGAAATAGAGAACATAACAAGAACTTGTTACTGATTATTACTGTTGGAATAACATCTAGGATATGAAACCTATGACCAGGACTCCACACTCCAAAGTAACTGCATCAATGGTAACAGCTATATTTCTTCCATTTTAAAAGTCAGCTTTGTTGAAGGCAACAGGGTTACCTATGAAAATAAGAACATAAGACTTTGTGGGATGGGGAGAAGGGCTTCACTTAGTTTCATTAATTATCAAGAGAGACCCTACATATATTAATTTTGTCCTTTTTCTTACAAGTACCCATTTGACAGACAGATTACATAAATATGAGACAGTATTAACAACTGACCTTCCCAGTGTGACAGGCTGCACGTTACACATGCATAATTACTTCAAACTTGTAAAAGGGAGAGACAACTGTGGACTACAGATAGTGTTCACTAATGATGCAGGTCACATCAATGAATGGACAGGTTAAGCTACATGTTCTTGCCAAATTTCTATTCCTTCAGACAATACAAAACGTTCAGGAAACAGATGGCCAGGCATCTAAAAGTCCAATCAGAATCTCTTTTATAGTCTGTGTGGAATAGTTAGTAGCAGCAAAATTGAAGTAGATAAACATGTTGTTGACAGTCTATTCAATCTTCTGTATAATTTATTTATAAGTAGTAATTATTCTATTCAAGAGGCCTGAGTTACCTTTCCATCCTACTAGTATAGCTCTGCCTGAGGGAAGACCTACAAATGTTTTCTGTCACACTGAGTTCAGACACCTCTGAAGCACAAGAAGCAATGATGACTGTTTCAGTCTCGAAACAGAAGTTTTGCAAGCTGCAAGTCCTTGTCATCCTGCTTGTCAGCAGGTGGGGATGTTGTATCCTATTATTCAACTTAACTTTAATGTTGAACTTGGAGAACACTATCATATTCCTTTTTATTACAGGCTAGGTAAACAAACTTCACAGGAAGTTAGCCCAGTTACGAGTTTAGTCACTTTCCTTGCAGCTCTAAGATTGTTTCTGTTCCCTTGCCTGGGAAGCCTTTCAGTTAGGTTTTTGGCAGTAGGGTAAAGCATACTATTGTGTAGTGAAGGTGAAACACTATCTGAATGCTTTATCACAACCTTTATCATCTGTCATATGATGCTTTTGTGTAGCTCATAAAAAGCCACCATTTTCTTCTTTGAGTCTCTTCTGTCACAAAAATAGACTTCAAGAGATGCTGCTGAGCTCCTGAGAAACTTGGACAGGTGAAAACATTCTGATTGTTCTTTTTCTGGCTGTATTTCAACAAAAGACCATTCCCTTGTTCTCCACTAAGTAGTTAAGAATACTGTCCTGATTCTTCTGCCCCACAAATTGATACAGATTAACCCTGACTTGCACTCAGCCCTTTTTGATTGCTGAATAAGAGTTAATCAGCAAAACACTTCTCATATATGCAAGCCCCTGGCAAATTCAAGATGGACTGAAAAGCTCAGATCACAATTTTGTGGTCTCACTGTGTATTGCATTTTTGTCATAGCATTTCAAGAAAGCACATTCAGATAATACTCTGAGATCCATATAGACAGGATTCCCAATGGATATTCCTCCTATCTTAAACTACATTTTCTTTTTCACTCATAAAGACATTCATTTTGAGCTTTATTCTATGATATGATATGACTTTCTGGTCACACATTCTAGGCCCCTCAGCCTACTATATCTCCTAGACAAAGTGGTAATCTTAAAGGAGGTTGACTATACAGAATAAGATCTTATTCTGATGCCTTTTGAGGGAGGACAAATTTGTGTATGCTGTTGAACGGTAGATAACTGTAAAGCAATGACAGAATACTTCATACAGAGACACTAAAATAACTTTCCTTTGACTCTAGGGATGTTCAAAAGCTAGGAATCTTTGGTTTTGCTTATAAGTCATAAATAGTGAAGTAGACTAGAATTAGAATTAAGTCTATTCCTGGAAGAGTTCTTACCAGAAAAACTTCAGAGTTTAGAGACCAGGCAGAAATTCTTTCTAGGTGAAGATTGGTCTAAAACTTTCAAATAATATTAGACCACAGAGAAAATCACCCAATGATAATCATCTGATGAGTTTTATCAGTGAGAAAGTATAAGTTTAGCAAAATTAATATCTTCATTCTATATGAAGAACTAATTTTTCCATTATTAAAATAACACATACTGGTCAGCTCACATTAATGTAATATATTCCAGTTAGGCAACAGGTGAAGAAAGTTAAACTCAGCTGCTCATATGGACAAAAAACTAGTTTTATAATACTAATTTTTGATAATTGTGTCAGTCATCATTATAAACTAATGTTTTTAATACTTACATGGAATAAAGGTAGCTATGGAATGGGTTTGTTTCTCCTTTAATATCAGTAGAGTGAGACAGGACTCAATGGAAAGTTTAAGGGTTCTTTTTACACTTGGCTGTTGGTAACGTCTTGAATATATTGCACCAGACAAATTTTAAACAAGAAATAATAACGCTAAGCCAATTTTACATTTCTGAATTGTTGAAACAGAAGTTCACAAGGCCCACAACCCAGTAGATATCTGGAGAAAAAAAAAAAGTAAAAAATTGAACAGGCTATAGGAAAATCTACAGATCTTGATGTGATATCTCTAGTAGTTAGACAAAGGAGTCCTATAGTGTAAACAGAAGTTTCTAACTGCATTGAGTTTTGGCATAAATCTTTTATTTCCACAGTTGGAATGAGTGACTATTCTTTGCTCCTGTCCTCAGCTGACACTTCTGATAGCTGGATGAAAATTTACACCATACACAACAATCTGCACCATGTTTAACTTTCTTGAAATCATAATTCATTTCTTTATTATTATTTTCTTTCTGTTCATAATAAAAAAACGTTACTTTTAGCTTTATTCTACATTACAATACATATTTAGGTCACACATAACCATCTGAAATGGGCTAGTGTATGCCTGTGTGATGCACTGCAGATCGAAGATGTAAGCCACAAAACTGACAGAAAAAGCTGTGTGTATTTTTATGGTTTTCTTTTTAGTAATTATGAATATTATGGAAATTTCTACCACTGATCATACATTAATAGACAACGATTTTGACTTTCAGTATAAGCAAACTCAAAACCATAAATATAGCCCTATGTAGCCTCTTAAAAAAAGTTTAAGGTAGATGCCATATTTTGTACGTTATCCAAATTTATGCTCCTGAGTTGAGTATGGTCTCAGACTTTCAATTAGCCCTCTCTTTGACTACACCAACCTGATGAACTCCGGCCTTCTCATTTCACATTTTTCTGATGCGAATATATTTTGACCCTTTCCCCACTCTCATTTCCCTCCTCCATTTCTCAACACATTTCCCTCCATATTTGATGACCTATATGACATATATGCCTTGTTAGCTCTGCTTTGACAATCTGAGGAAAAAACGTCTGTGTTACAAAAAAATTGTAAATTCCGATTTTTAATTATTTTTTTTATTGTAGATTCAGTAAAAAAGTGCTAATTTCTTTTGGAAGACCATACTTATTCTTTCCATGTTTACAATTCCATTTTTTCATTAAAAACTAAAGGACAACAGCCTACGGAATTTAACCTCATTGGCTTTGTAAGTACAGGTTCCATTTGAGATGTTCACTTCATGAACACTAAGGGAAGTTCAGTTTTAGGCTTGATATTTTTATCAGCAATTCCTACTCACGTCTTGAACATACCTCAACTTCAATACTGTCAAAGCTAACACATATAATCTTGTTTCAAGAGACTTTATATCAATAAATATGTCACAAATGTTTTCTTGTTAAGGCTGAATTACTTTAATTGAGTTGGCATTTGACTCTGTTAATCAACACATCTTATCTCAGTTGAAGTAATTTAACCTGAGTTCAATTAAATTAATTCTCAGTCTCATTCCTAGAAAATTGAATTTACAATTATATTCTGCACAAGACTATTCAAATTACCAAGAACGAAAACTGTGATATTTCAACATCTGTATATGGCCAAAAATGAAAATTGCATCCATTTCCTTAACAGTTTCTTTACAACTGAGCTTTTGAACCCCAGTATTTCACCCATAAGCCATTCTTCTCTATTGTTTGAATTCCCTTTGTTTTGCTTTCCTTAGCAGGGACTTACAAAGAATAAATGCTCACTCAGCCCACTACATCTGTTAGATAAAGCGGTAATCTTAAAAGGAGTTTCTTCTCATAGAACAAGAGGTAGCAGCAGATGAAACCATCAGTCAAGGAAGTTCAAAGTAAGCAAAAACAAGAGAGGTGTCTAAGTTACTTATTCCCTCTATGGGGTGATGTTTACTACAGGATGTTTTGGATACTTAAGTTTTTATGGCCTGAAAAAGTGACTTGATAAATACATGGGTTAAAGATATGTTACTGACTATTAAATATAGAAATACTACCTCTAGCTGAAAAAGATCCTGAACCTTGAATGGTGATTAGTCTTCCTGGGAAGCAGCCTTCATGTTTAACCTGTTAATTTCTTTTTTGTTTTCTCTCTCTCTTTTTTTTTTTTTTTTAAGAAATTGATTCAGAAGTATATTGCAGCTGCCAATCTACTGTTGCCAAAACTTTAAAATTATGAGAAATATTTTGATTACCATGTGTTCCATATGTTTGAGAAAATATATTAAATTATGACTGCTGCCCCCATATTTACATATTTGTTTAATGGTTTCATAGAAAATTTTATGTATATGACACCAATATGCTAGGTTTAATTTTCTACACCTTACTGGGTGGGAATTTTACTTTTTTAACATGATATATCAAAATATTTTATATTAGCCTCAGATAACTGTTGTAGGGCAATATTTACCAACACATACATATTCACTATGTTCTATATTTTATGATATGTATATATTTTAAATATCCTGCTTGTTTTAGAGGTGGGAAGTTATTTGGTATTCAGTTCAGTGTTTGCTGTCAAAGAAACACCACAAATGCTTCCTGGGTTTTGTTGGGTTTTTAAAATTATTTTCAATGGAAGTCATTTATGTTTGTTCCATATGTATGAAAGTAAAACTAAAAACCGTAAAACTGATATTCAAACACTAACCTTAGGATAAAAGAAATGCTTAGCTCACATTAGTTGTTAAGAAAATATGTGGGTTTGATGCTTACATTTTTTTATTTTCTTCTGTATAATTCCTGGAGAGATTGAAAACTTCTTAACTAATAAAACATCAAAATAATAGATCTGGCCTGCTGCGAATACACAGATGTGAAGGCTGCCTTTTGTGGATGAGTAAAGGCTGATAGACTTTATTTTGTCATACTAAATTAAATTCTTAGACCAATATCCAAGCTGAATGCAACATTGCTTAAATGAAACTCCTGGCTTCACTAGCTGCTCCATTCAAGAAATCTTCCTCTTAAGATGCAAAACATAAACACTTTAACAGAAGACTGTTAAAAATCAGTTCAATAACTAAATTTGTCTGAAATCAGTCTGTTAATTGCCTGGGTTCCTTTGTTAATCTGACTTTGGGCTCAGATTGATTATTCACAGAGGCTAATTTTAAACTGGTTTCCTGAGGCTTGCTCTTCTTGTAGTAAAATGAGACACATTCTTTCAGAGGACAAATTGGAACACACACATCACCCTCTGGTAAGGACTTTCCACTTCTCTAAGTATAGAGGAAACCTAGGAAGACAAATCTCCTGGGCAGACATGGAGATCACTGAAATCAGAGGGGTTTGGAAATTTGAACATTTTTTAAATTAAACAATTTTCTTTCTTCATAGTTTAAGCAAGGTAACACTATAATAAAAATAATGAGTAACTCTAAATCGTATTAATGTATTGAACAAAAGACATTAAGAACTATCACTTAAAATTTAATATCTCTCTTTAAATAAGTCTCTCCTCCTGAAGGAAAGTAAGAACATGACTTAATAATTCAAGAACTCACTCATTGAGAGAGCCTCAAATATTTGACTACTAAAGCAGTGATAACAAGGATGTCTATACTTCTTTTTTTTTATCTCCTGCCTTTCTGCCCTACCCTGAGAAGCCCATATATGACTGTTCAAAATGATACTGTGAATCTGAAATCTATTGTTACTCAAAAAACCTAGCCAACTATTTTAGCTGCTTAATATTCTTAATTGCTACTGCACATACAAGCCAAAGTTACTGTTCAAAATTGGGAAGAAGGCATAGTTGCAAATACTTAACTGAAATATACAGGAATCTACCACCTTTCTACTAGACTAACCACAAAATTGCTGTTATAAATAAATATGACCTAAAATTCTATATTCATGACATTGATAAATAACATATATATTTATATAGTTTTAAGATGTCCCAAGTCAGAACTTCAAACTTCTTTTGAAGAAGAAATTCAGAGAAAAAAAAAATTTTAAAACAGAGACAATGTGTTTCTAGGGCCTAGGTTTTGTGTCAGTACTTTGTTCCATACATATGGACTAGAAAATAGCTCTGATGAATCCTTTTAGGTTCATCAAACTAATATTTTACAATTAAATCTTTTATTGGGAACTTCCTTGTGTACATATTATACATTAATACTATTTCAGTTTTAAAAAATATACTAAATATCATAAGCTACTGTTACCTAAAATTGAAAAGAAGTTCTTATAAGTCTGTATTATTAGCTAGCCAGAAAACCAAACGTGAGGGAAAAACCAAAGGCGAGAGACTATTTTGGTATATGACATCACTGTATGTAAAAGCATAATATTACACTAAATATATCAAGGCTTGGATAATGAAGCAGGCTTAAGAATGTCATAAGATTACAAGGAAAAACTATAAAAAACTATTTAAAAGTCTTACCTAAATACGGTCTGCTGAGCCATGTGTCTTGTAATGAGTTTGTGTATCTAAAATAAAACATATTTTATTTTATATCATAAATACCATAAAGATATTGAACTTTATGATCTCTTAACCTGTTATGTATAATGTTGGTACTCCTTTTAAATTATTATATTAATTTATTATAATGAAGTGGTAATATTACTATTAAAGTTTCCAACTTTTTTTTTCCCCTGATTGTATCCAGCCTCAGCTTCTGAGGAAATGACTCACCTATGTCTTTACCTGGAGTAAGACACTCTAAGATTGTATTCTGATGTAAATGACAGTTGATGGCAACATTGCTTCTTAAACTTCACCTTAATAAGCTAAATCAGCCAAAAAACTCATTGTAGGAAATGTTTTTAGATGTTTTTGCCAATCTTTTTATGTTTTTTCCAACGTTGTTTTTTTGTGTGGACATCAAAACGAGTTATGCCACTCTAGTGTGGATCTCTTCCTGAAACACACAGGGTGCCAAAAACTGTATATTTAAAATACTGGAGACTTCTTGAATAAATATAATATTATGGTGAGTATTATAATGAGTGCAGATATATACTGCTGAAATATTTTTGTCTATTTACATGGAAACAACAAGAAATTAACCTGTACACACACATTGTTATCCTTTATTCAGTTTTACAGATAATCTTTGAGCTGTCAGAAGATCATGTTCTTTGCTACTGCAGAACTTTCCACAGTCAATAGAACTATAACACAGAGGTTGCAATAATTTTCTGAGACAATACCCTTCCTCTCCAATTATAAGTTTGATATAATTTCTTTAAAATATTTTTACTACCTGTACTGAAATAACAAAGACTAACAATTGACAGCAACAAATTACTTTTCAATGCATACGTTCTAGGAAACATTACTAAAAATTAACAAGAATAACTCGGCCAGCAGAAGTAGTTTTGCTCCAGGGCACTACATGCTTCAAAATATGTAAAATGTTATTTCTTTTCTAAAAAGCCAGTTTAAAATTCAATTCATGCCGTCTGTTCTACGACAACTGAAACCAAAAAGCTGCTAACCCAATAATGAAAAATCAAAAAAATGTTTCCTCTTCTGAAACCTTATTTTTAAGTAAACAAAGCATACACACACCTCCTCCTCCCAGTTAGCCCTTTTATTTTCTAAAATTGAATTAATAAACCTAAGAATCAGCAGAGATCTGGCCTATGAGAGATTCATATGTAATATTTTCTACATTAATAAATTGTATACATTTTTCTGTATTGTTTAGATAAGAACTCTTTTTGCCTTGTCTTCAGCAAACTACCTGGGGAAAAGAATTTTACAGGACTTATTCAATACAAAAAAATCTCACACATAAAATATATATATATTTATATATATAAACCAATATATATTTGGTACTGGGGTTTGGGGTTTATACTGGGGTTTGTTGTTGTAGTTGTTGAAAATTCTTTATCCGTAGTACTCTTTGACCAGATAAGTTCCATTTTCTTCCTCCCCAGTTCAACAGTTTCTGAACCAGGAAATGTTTTCATATTATATAAATTCTGGATCTACATCCTTGACTGTCTACTGCTGGAACTATTTATATTTATTAATTCACTGCATATCAAGGTAGCATTTCAAACCATTCATTTAAAGTCCTCACATAGTGTATAGTACTTTGCTTAATTTTGTTTGATTTAGAAAAGATTAGGTATGCTCTAGATTTCCATTCAAATAGGCTTTTTTTATCTGAAATATTCTCTTTCAACATACAAACCAGGTATCTATAACCAAGGAACTTATCCAAGAAATGTGCATATGTATTTCTAAGAAGTTTTCTAAGAAGTGTGAAAAGAAAAAAAAACCAAACTCAAACCAAAACATCCCAAAACAAACTCAAAAACCCACCTCAAAACCAAACACCACTTCCCCACACCCCAAAAAAACAAAACCCCAGAAAACAAACACCAAAAAACACCAGACACAAACTTATAAGGGGAAAAGAAAAAATAACTTAGGAAGAAACAAGAGAAAGCAGATATAAGAATGGTATTAGAATCTTTGAATTACTGAGATGATATGTGAATATGAATCTGTATATATAAAGGATATGTTAATCAAGGGCCAGACAATTGTCTTCAAGTTCTCAATGTTCTTCTTTCAATAATAGACTAATCAAAAAATTTCAGAAGAGAATGTTAAAAGATATCTTTAAATATATATTAATGCAATATTTTCATTGATTATTCATGACTGCAGAAGTCTAGAAGAATTTTTCCCCGTGGTTATCATGACCTCATATGAAAGCTAATTTATGACAGAAACATAAGTATAAAGGGCTAAGTATCCAAATTAAAAATACAGGAATATAATTTGGGAACAAGTATTATTAACGATATATCTTACTTCTTATTCTTAAACTTTATTTTAAGATTGTTTTCTTTATGTGCTGAAATTTATCTTTAATTTACCTAGAGCACAAAAAGGAGAGTTTTTTTGGAAAACCCATAAGGCAGAATTCCTGCCCACAGTGTATGCTGGTAAGTTATGAGACCTTGTTTAATTAATGGTTTTAAAAATGGTAGATTTAAACTAGATATAAGGAAGAAAGTTTTTTACTATGAGGGTGGTGAAACACTGGAACAGGTTGCCCAGACAGGTGGTAGATGCCTCACCCCTGGAAACGTTCAAGGCCAGGTTGGAGAGGGCTCTGAGCAACCTGATCCAGTTCAAGATGTCCCTGCTCAACGCAGGAGGGGTGGACTAGATCGTGTTTAAAGGTCCCTTCCAACCCAAACTATTCTATGGTTCTATGATAATGTATGGTAGCAGAAAAGACAGATTTAATAATAACAAGATAGAGTTAATAATAACAATAATAATAAAAATATATACAACACACACGTTGAGGAACTGTGGATAATCTCAAAAAGAAAAATTTTTCTTTTTCAAAAAGAAAAAGTTTTGCTGTGAAGGTAACGGAGCTGCACTGGCTGAAGGATAAGGAATAAAGAAGAGTAAAGTACTGGATAAAGTTGTTGATGTAATTATCTAGAGCCAAATATCTCTAAAGCTAATATAGTGCAGTTATTTGGAATAAAGCGGCCATCAAGGACATAGGCACATGCAACTGTACACCTACATATGTACCCAAACAGACACATGAACATACCAAGGAAGGAACCCTTCAGATTCAATAATCTAGTCCCTTTTGTAAAACTACTGGCACATCTACAAAGGGTTATTCATTAGCAAGGAAGCTCTGCCTCATTGTCTTGACTGCTTCTGCACTGCCTCCTCCAAGTCAATACACAAAGCAGCCCACTGCTTAATGTTTCTAAATCTGGGACCTGGACAGAAGCACTGAGAATCCAGAGATTTTGTGCTCCCTTCAGAAACAGATACACAGTTGAAAACACTGAACTTGCCAGTTCATGGCAGCGCTTGCAGATGCCCAATGTAGATTTTGTGTCAAACTTAGATTCCTGCAGCATCTAAATCCACAGATTTAAGTGCACAGTGTGATGGGAAGGTGTTTCTTTTGCCTGCACTCTTTTGCAAGTAATACATCAAAATGTCTGTTTTGAAACAATGTCTGAATTCAGTGCACCGCAGTATTGAGATTGGAGCATCCTGGAGTAAATCCTAGGCCACAGCAGTTCCTTAGGAACTGCCTGCAGTAAATTATATGACCACATGAGAAGTGGGACCTAGCAAACACATCAACATGAAGAGTCAGCCTCTGCTACTCAAGACAATTAATTAAAAAGACAGGGCAGGAAGAATGCTTCTGAAAGTTTCTTACTGCCTCAGAGAACATACTGTGCAGATGTTTGTCTTGGCGTGGTCAGAGCCTGCTCCTGTACCATTAAAACTTCTGTGCGCCAACCACACCTCCTGCATTTGCTCTGCCTTTTGTGTCCCACGTGCCCAACAAACACCACTGCCTCTGTTAAATGAACACATTCATGGTGAGTGTGAGCAGCCTCTGCTGCTGCTTCTGACAACAAGGAGGAGGGAGCCATTGCCATGGTCCTTAGAGGTCTCTACAATCATAGAGGTTTGAAATGCAAGGCATTTACGGGGACAGCTGTATCCCCAGCTGAAAGATACTCTGAAAGACATCATGTAATGTAGCACTGCATAGAAATCCCTTTCTAGAATGCACTGGAGAGTTAATTCTTTACTCTGCATATATATTTATTTCCTCTGCCCCAAAGGAAACACTGAAAATAAGAGCCTTTCTAGGTAGACAACTACTCGGATGTTGAGAACTGACAGTTTCCAGGGACTGGTTTCCCCTAGAGCTATTATTTTATATGGCAGCCTTTCAATAAAATGGATGATTAGACAGACACATCTAAGATTAAAGGTTGTTTATTAAAAAAATAAATCAAAATAGTTAATTAAAAAAGATTAAAAGACAACTATTGGGAAGAGAAAGTTTTGACTTGAAGACCTTTCCCTTACTTAGTGTCTTCACAATGAACTTACCACCTACAGTTTGGGTTATTGTTTACTACAACACCCAAGAAATAAGATGAAATGTATGCATACAGATAATAAGGAAAGAAATATCAACACTGCTAATCAAACTGTGCAAGGGAATTTTGGAAATACACTATGACATTGAATTTATTTCTAGAATTGATTCACATTACAAACACTGAATTTTGAAGAAGGGAAACACATGAACTTTAGGTGACTTTAGAAAACCATTTTAGAAATTAGAGTACAAATTCTTGTTTCACCTCATATATCAGTATTTTGATACTACTTTTTTACCACAACTTCTCACGAGAAGTAAACTGCAGGTTGACCAAGAGAAAACTGAAATTCAATGTGAAAAAAACCAAACCTTTAGACAGCTGAAGGCAAGGAACATTATTAAAAAAAAAAAAGGTAAAAAACCCCAAACTTTAATAAACAGGTCCTCCCAATTTGGCAACATTGGTTTCAAAAAAGGACTAACCCCCACAAAGAAACATTAAGTCAGTTCAGGCCTTTCAAAACCCAAAAGAAATAAACACAACATCATGAACTAAAGAACAATGCCATGATACATCCTATAGCCCCACTGTTAATGATGGTATATAAAAGATATTTACACGAGGTTGAATATCATCACTATTTCATAATAGGAAATTCTGAGATGGACTAATGGCTTAAGGTTAAGGTGTATCAGTTGCAGAAGTACAATTAAAATGTCACAGATTTACAGATCCTAGTCTTAAACTACTAGCTCATGCTCATACATAAGATGTCAAGAACAAAATTACATCCTACAGCCATTGATTAACATAAAAACCTCCCAAAGCAGTGTATTCAGTTTGCAATATCAACTATGTACCAAAGCAATCTAAACCACACTATAATACTGAGTTCTACATAACACCATTACCATTAATGTTATCAGGAATCAAAGCTTAAGCTTGCGCTACTGCTTGACAAAGAATAAAACATGGTGGAAGTGAATAAATCAAAGAACTGTATGCATCCTGAAACAGAAACCTAAATTTGCCACTTTACGAGATCGTATGGAGCACAAATGAAGACAGCAGAGCTAGTGACACAACTGAAAAAATAATCAAAAAGCAACTTCCCCAAAAATGAGGCATATGAAGAACATCCACACATAACAGGATCTAAATACTAAACAATAATAAGGCTGTAGATTTTGCAGAAAATGCATTCTACAGTCTTGTTTTACGGTGTCAAGTAGGCATCTTGGAGAGGTACAATGAGCATCTTTCCCAGTGTCAGGGGAGAAGAAAATGAGTTCTCTAGATACCTGAAGGCTTTCAACAGCCTACACACTTAGTCCTGACATCAAAGTCAAGCTGTACCTTGCTAAGCTTCAAATTAACATCTACGTCAGGACTGAGGAATGAACTGATGAGTTTTAACTTCTACAGATCGCATTTATATGCTGCGAATAAGTAATCCAACATGCTCTTGATTGATTACAATTTGAAAAATTGCAATGTAAAAGTGACACTTTCTTCAGCTATAATTTCCTTTTTGGGAGACTTGCCAGGTAAATGACTATCTAAATTACAGAACATCTCAACACATGCCACCTTAGTGTTTAGGCTTCTATCTGAAGTGTACATCCCTTGGATATCCATGCCATTCATAGCAAAGAGAATATACAGATCAATTTATATACACATATACGTATATGCATGCATATAGATTTGTGCATGTGCATATATGTGTATTTAACTTACCTGTACTTCGCTAGTGATTCATCAGTTTCATAGTTTTTTTCTTAGAGTTCTAAAAAAACCCCCCAGAAAACTGTCATCATTTCATCTAAACTAACTTGTTCCCTCTTTCTAACAACAACTAATATTACAGAGCTCCTTTGAAAACTGAAAAATATTTACGTATGAAGGTATGGGAAGTCTAGAAGAGATGATGTCAAAAAAAAAAAGGTCATAAAAGGGAAGCACATGGGGGTTTTATCTTAATTTACAAATCCATATCTTAATACAATAAATGGAAACTAAACCTACATATTTTTGGTATACTACTGTAAGGCTAGAAAAGGGTGAGAAAATCGTACATGCTTAGAACACATTACATACTAACATATGTAATTGTATTAATATGAAAAACATTTGTGCAAGCATAACAAGCAGATCCTGGAGAAACTGAGGCACAGAAAGGAAGCCTACAGAGGGTGGAAGCAGGGACAGGGAGCCTAGGAGGATTACAGGGAAGTTGTCGGAGAGGTCAGAGATCAGGTTAGGGGAGCCAAAGCCCTGACAGAATTGAACCTGGCCAGGGACATCGAGGCCAACAAGAAGGGCTTCTATAGGTACATTGAAGGAGGATCCATAGTTACATTGAAGTAGGATCCAGGGAGCTACAGGCCAGTCAGTCTCACCTCTGTGCCTGGCGGAATCATGTACCAGATCCTCCTGGAAACAGAGAGGGTGGTGAGGCACTGGAACAGGTTGCCCAGAGAAGCTGTGGATGCCCCATCCCTGGAAGTGTTCAAGGCCAGGCCGGACGAGGCTTTGAGCAACCTGGTCTAGTGGAAGGTGTCCCTGCCCATGGCAGGGGGGTTGGAACTAGATGATCTTTAAGGTCCCTTCCAAGCTAAACAATTCTATGAAAAGGGAACGTGTTCCATGTGGCAATGTTCCCTTGCTTCCTTATAAAAATATAGTATGAATGGATCTATGTGATGGTGGAGTTTGAAATACAGTACAGATACAAATACAGTTTATTAATAAAGCCAAAGTCTCTTTTAGGATTTTGACGATACAGCAGTTTTCTTTGGCAGTAATCTTTTCCTTGCTTCTTTATTTATTGAACAGAACTGACTTACCATCATTTGAATATAAATAGGTCTTTTTTTCCTACAGTGTCTTAAGTGATCTAGAGAATCTAAATCCTTTCTAAGTCTCAGATAAGGCACTATATGTTCACTTCCTAGAATTAAGAAAAAAAAAAAAAAAAAGAAAAATGAGCCATCAGTGCCCTTAACCCAATTAAATCATTATCCCTCGTCTGTAGCTTGTATTAATCAGGATTTTGATTCACATTCTCAGAAAATTATTTTGATAGATACAACCAGCTAAGCAAACTAAGAGACAAAAGAAAATGCATTATTTCAAGACAACATGAAAAACGTCCTTGTTTATCATCTCAAGCATTATTTAGTTGGCATATACATTCTTTTTCCAGCTGTACTGAAGTAAGACAAAGCCATATGCTTGGTTTTCACTTGGAGCTTTTTTTATCTGGTAAAGTGTTATAGCAGTCAGGACTCCAAACCCATTTGTATCACAGCTAAGTTAGAAGGCCTGTTTGCAGTGAAGAGCTTTTGTCCAGGAGCATGCCACCTCATTTGAAATGCTATTAATGGAATGCTCATGCCTAGAGTCAATTGATCATGAAGTTTCTGAATCCTAAGAGATTCCAGCAACTATTAGGCAACCAGGTAATCTATCTGTATCTCAGGAAAGTTCCTTGTACTTTTCATGCATCTCTTGTCTGATTTTATATTGACTAGAAAGGGAACTACATGTAATGAGATTTTTTTTTTTCTTTAACACACACTGTGTTCTGTCTGTAAGTTTCAGGAATTTGTCAGCATTTTAGCTCACAAATTAAGTTTGCAAATGCAGAGGGAGTTAAAAGCAAGCAATTCCTAAATAATATTAATAGCTAACTAAAACCAGCTAATAAACAGAAGAAAATTAGCAATGTCTTCTTGAAATCTTCTATTTCGTCCTTCTCAAATGAAAGTTTCTTATTGCATGACTCCTTTTATATCTTTTTATAACCCTGAAGATATGATCATAATGTAACTCTGATATTATCTAACTAGGGAAATTAACATTTGAACAGTAGATATTTAATTACATTTTAATCAAGTAACTTCAATGGCAAGGAGCATTCTGTCAAAGAATGGCCATGAACACTTATGCCATCCAACTATGCAATTATGTATCACTCAAAGCAATTCTGATTTCTTATGAAAGCTTATGTACTAGAAACATTCATAAAATGTAGTTTTCTTCCTCTGTTTCATAAAAGAAATACTTAAACAAAATAAAATTATGACAGTTAAAAGCCAAAAATAAATAAAAGGTTGGGATTTATAGCTTTCCTACTGACATGGTAGTTACTGGGTGTACCTATATCACATTTGCAAAACAGGAAAAAAACCCAGCTTTCTGAACTAAGGACTGTTATCAATCTCTGTGTAAGTAAAGAACCACCAGTTGTTTCAGGTCAGAATTATGAATATTTAATACTAAACAGAAGTGCTAATTGTGTTTGAGAAACACAGAATTGGACAAATACCTTCTGAACAGTCATTTTAGGAACATCAAACATTATCCTAATTGGGGAGTTATAAGTGCTGGAAAGGAGAAAACCCGTGAAAAAAGGGGGCAGTTAATATTGTCAAATGCAGTAAAAATACAAAGAAGAGTGGTGACTGCTCAGGGGACAAATCATCTTTCTCCACACACTGATTTCTTTGTATCATCTACATAGGATCTCAGAGATGCTCTAGGACAGGAAGAGCCTTCAGCATCCACATCTTTAAGAGTAAGAAATGGCTGGCAGCCAAACCTGTCTATGGATTTATTGAATCACCTAAATATCCAGCCCTTGCCAATAATGATGAAAAGTTAGGCTTTGAATAATTGCTACTCTTTTCTTTATGCTGATGGGAAAATGCTTGAGTGAGATGTATATATTGAAAACCATTTATGAATACCAAAAGACTGACTTCTGACATTATTCCAGATTTACTTCAGAGCAACTGTAGAAATGTAATGCTGCATATGGCCTAATTTTGAAATGATGACAAATGATTCATAGATTTCTGCTTCATGCTAGAGAATGGTTTCAGAAATACTTTGGCCATAAATTAGTTATTATTATTTATGTCAAAAAATAAAAACTATCTCAGTAATTTATAGGTTACTATCATTTCCTTATATTTTGCCTACATAAAATTGGTAGAATTACTGTTAAAACTATTTTCAGTTTTATATTTTCATATTTATAAGTCAGAGAGAAAGCATATAAATGTGCGCTTAATACAGGAATATATCAAGAAAAATGAAAATAGTCAGATACTCTTTTTATTTAAGACAGTTTGGGGGGGACACTAGCGGGTATTAAATTTTAGAACTCTTCTGTAGGTTTGCAAACAAAAAGTTAGATTACGTCATCATCATATTTGAGTTTTTTAACTCACTTTACATGGCTCCAGCTCTGAAGTCGTAGACTGGTTTATAGGAGCCTAGCCACGTTTTTCTCTTAAGTAAACACCCTTCCTTCTACTAATGCTGATCTATGGCTGACTTGCTGTGCATCCCTACAGTTGAAGAAACTTTAGGATCCCCCATTATAGTCAGTTATGCAACACTTGATGTAGATCTGAAAGCTCAAGAACCTATGTTATTAGATCAGAAAATGAAAACATTCTAACAGCAAGTATACTAAGAGACAAAACCTGCAGCTAACACATTAACCCATAAAAATCTGTGAATTTAGAAACACTAAGTGATATTTAAAATTACATTTGAAACTTTATTCTCAAGTCTTTTTCTCACATTAAAATTGCCCTTTTACACAAATTTCTGTATTTTTTTCAAGTCAAAGACCTTATTTTTCATATCTTTAAACTTTATATCTTTTGTACATATATCTGATTATTTACTTGAGGAAGAGCAAAATTGATCTATTCCATATATATTTTCTCAAAATGGCTTCCTTATTTATTTAATTGGTTCGTGAGATCTTAATTGGATACCCGTCTACAAGAGCAAATGAAGAAGTGGTATAGACCACTCAGAAATACTAATACCAGCAAGAGTAGTTGATTCTATACAAAATTATAGTGATCATCTCAGAAAGAAATAGAGGACTGCCTAAATTCTTTGTTCATGATTGATTGGAAATGGCAAGTTATTAAAACAGTAATCCCCGGGTAAATGTGGTTTATTCAAGGGATTATTTCCTTTTTACTTTTATCCTTCATCATATGTGACAAGGATATCAATGCCACCTCTCCCCAGGCTTAAACAAGAAGGACACATTAGTCTTCAATCTTTTTAAGAGGGAATCTATAGAGGTGAATAGGGGTCTTACATAGAGATAACCATAAACTGGTATAGCTATACAGGTGCCACCAACTATGAAGAGACGTCCCAAAGTGTAAGAAAAGCAGCTACATAGATTCTCCAGTTTAAATGGTTCTGCTGAAAGAGACAGACTACATTGTTTTTATTTCTTCACTGAGTTAAGGATGTAATTAACATTGCTCTCCAAACTGTATGAAAGCGTATCTCAGAACACGGTGGCTGGCCATTGCTGTGACTAACTCATCACAAGTACCTCGTTCAATGAACTGATCATAACAATGCTTCAGAAGAAACTAGACAAGAAGTAAATGTTCAAACAGTAGCAATTAGCGAGTATTCTTAAGATGAGCTAACTGTAATATAAATAGCCGATTCCTTCCTGTTTCAGAAAGTGATTAGATCACACAGAGATACACAGTAAGGTACTTGAAACTAAATCCCTGTCAGGATTAAACCTATACTGCAGAAAAAAGCAACACTCTTCAATGCTATTTATAGAGGGAAACCAGTGCACAGTGAACTTGTGCAGTCTTATGGCAGACTAGTTGGTTACACCTGCAACGTCTCATGAACCACATTGCCTTACTGTAAATTCCAAATGACTGGACACAGAGAGACTGGATGGGAAGTAAATAATGCACTGTAAATCCTCATGTAGTCCATGCAACAGCTAATCCTTTAACTGGTCCTTTTTGAAAAGTCTCTCAAAACTTTGTCTAAAAAAATTCTCCATAGGTAGGCTCTACAGAAATGGCCATAGTAGCCCATGAAATATAAAGGAATTGTACTCTAGAAGTTTTTAGAGCTCTTCATGAGACAGAATGTAATTTTCTAGGATGTGTTATAGGATGTCTATCATATCCACAAGGGCTTTTCCATGAAATTATTAAATTTTAAGGATTGTGCTTTCAGCAGCGAGTATGGCAAAAAAGATCCCAGTGGTTACAATTAGTATAAATGGGAACTGTACAACTTATTCTTAGCATACAGTACCTTACTCATGATAAAGGTTTATCTACATAAATTGATATCACTGACTACACAAGATCTAGTGTACAGAAGCCATATTGGCTAGAAATATATAACTCCTTCTTCTATAGCTGCAGATGCTGCAGAACAGCTGGGGCCCATATTGCTGATAAGTAATCAAACAAGTTATCTTGAAGTCCCTACAAAGGCATCTACACAAGTAAAACAGAAGTTGCTTGTCTGACAAAGCAGGTAGAACAAGCAAAGGAAGAAATATTCTAGAAGGCTAAAACAAACTAAAAATGAAGAAAATCCCCAGGAGATAGGAAATTGCGACAATATTTTGGAACTGTATGTGGAAACATCATGCTTATTTGTCATTTAGCATGGGCTAAATATAACACAGAAGACTGTATCTGGTACCGTTGTACAAAAGATACAGTTCAGCTGGGTTTAACAGTAGCAAATTGTCTATTACATAAATTCACTCTTTACTGCCATTTAGAACAAAAGAGCCCAAGAAAATCTGCAATATCAAGGACATTTTTGAAACCACTTGTCATAAACCCAACTCTTTTTTTCCCCCCCATTCTATCTACCATGTACGCAATAGACCAGGTTCAGCTTTGTGGGCTTGGTACAGTAACATGATTATGCCTTGTGCCAGGATTATCAAAATATTTGCTTTAACTGACTTCTGTTGCAGTTTAATTTGTCTTTTGTTATCTTAGTTAATAAAGGATAACTGGGAGAATGGAGGAGGAGGAACCATCTATGAAATTATTCCCTATTTCTGAGGTATGAGGGAGAATAACTAAAGTCCCTGAAGGAAAACTAGCAAGAATTACTTGCTTAATTGTTGCATTATAACTAGGAAAATCTTAATAGAATATTAAATTCACGTATCAGTATAAATGTTTCTGATGGGCAATGAGAAGATAAAGGGGAGAACAGAGGCATAACTGTCATTTAGTACATGGTACTAGAAAGTAGGTACACTGCTGACAATAAAAATTATTTGCTTTCAGATAAGGATTTCACTGCAGTAATATTTCTCCATTACAGATACTGAAGAAGAGCCACAAACCTAAATTTTACTATTAATGTCCCCCTTTTCAGCTTTATTTTCAGCTTCAGTAAGTAAAACTTACACTTTAAGAATGAAAAGGCTTTTGGGAAAGGAAGCCATATATTTTTTTGAAATAACAAATGAGAAAAATTCACAAATGTGATTGTTTAGTTTTGCTTCTTAAAGGTAAATACACAGATAAGTGTACCGCAGCTACTAGCAGATCATCAGAATTACTGACTTACAATTTAGTTTTTGCTGAAATTGTTATTGGAAGAAATACTCTAAATGGAATGGCTGATTTCCTTAAAAGAAAGGAAATCTTTCTCATCAGATGTGCGCATAAAAGTGACAGAATTCTCTGGTCTATAAGTCATCCCTAAAATAGCTGGAATACCTCTTAAAAAATTCCTCCTCTTTTAGGACTAACACAAAAGTGGAAAGACAGGTGAATCAAGTCTGTCATCATCTCATTTTCCAGCCTCCCCAGTCATTTGAATTAGAGGAAAGGGCAAGTACTGAAGCAGAGCCAGAAAAATAATAGCTCTTCTTATTTTGTGGATGAACAGAAAAAATTATCAAAGTGCCTGTGGTTAGTAAAAGAAAAAGTTTTATTGAGAAAAAAAGGTTACCTTCTCCCTGCTCTAATAGCTTCAGTCTTTTGGGTATGCCTTAAATCTTTTCTTTTTAAATTTGAAATGGCTCAGATTAGCAGGGGCAAACAGGGAGCTCTTTTAACATTATTTCAATCAAAGCAGCACTTCAACAGAAACTAAATTTTTTTTTATAAGGGAACACCCCCCCCCCCCAAAAAAAAAAAACCCACAAACAAAACACCCACAAAACCCAAACCCAAGCCCAACATATTTCTCCCTTTAGACAAAATATCAGACTCCTTCCAGTTTGGGGGGAAAAAAAAAAAAGGGGGGGGGGGGACTGTTCTAGAAGTATCTCATAAGCTAAGTTCTTAAAAACACCTTGAGAAATGATACATGTGACTAAGCTTGACCTGCAATTTTTTCTGTTTGTGCCTCTGTTCACTGGCCTAGCTGATGATGTTGATGACATGAACTGCTAGGTACCTAAGTTTTGGTACTGCTCACACATCTGTTATTATTCAAATGCCATCATAAACTGATGAGAGATAAACAGTGAAGCTTCAAATCTTTAGACCTCTCTTATTTTGCTTCTGGAACCAGGATTATAATTATTGATAATTTTTTACACCTGTACCTGTATTGTTGGATTTGGCTCTCACCAGGGGCTAAACACTAATCTTGCTGCAAATTTCTGGCTGTTTAAGGATATAATGATGGCACATTGATAGCTTCTTACAAATAAATTTTGTACATATTCATAGAATAGCTACAGAGCACATCTTTCCAGCTTGCAGAGATCAACACCAATTGAAATGAAAAGTTTGACTTACCCTTACGTGACTTGCATTTCTTAGAAATACTGTATGTACTACTGTTAAGAGTTTACTCCATACATTAAAAAACCCACAACATCCTCATTCTCAAAAATGGAAAAAATAGCCCCTTAAAATATAAAATATTTATCTTATTTAAGAACAAACATCAAAGTTACAACAAGACAATGCAAGAGGCTTATGTCAAAATGAATTAAAGGAAAAGAGTTAGAATGTTTTAGGAAATAGGACAGGGGGAAAAAAAAACAAACAAACAAAACACCCCAAACAATGAATCTCACTTATATTTTCCTCAAGAAAAATTAGTAATGACACATCTTCCAGCAAGCATCATGCCAAGATTTTATTTGCTCTTCCCAGCCAAACTGATCTGTGCGTATGCTATTCCTTGGCAAATGTGTGGTTTCACTATCCAAAAAGAATGTGATTTGCGGTATTTAAGTGTCACTTACAGCATAAAGCCCAGCTCTGAGAGAGTTTTTCCCACAGCAAGATGGAAAAGAAAATGGTGGACAAGGGAACAGCCCAGAAGGCAGAAGGGTGATCATACACAACAGGATCTCACTCTCTCTTTATAGGAGTAAGTAAGTAAATAAATAATGATTTTAAAAAATAATTTAGTGATTTAAGGGAGAGGCATCCATCTTCTCCTTGTTAGCTAAAACACGCTGAGCACTCAGAATGAAGTTACTTATTTAATAGATCTACAAATTACATGCACCTTATTTAATTACAAATAATATGACCATACAAATTTCCATTGTAAGTTTGTATAACATCTCTGTCATCATACACAAATGTTCACAGATACCAATAAAACAGAGAGACCAGAATTCACTGTAAAAGACAAAAATAAAAAATAATAATAAAAACCCAGCCAAACAAAAAGAAATAGTTGGATTTCGAATATAAAATTTACTCCCATATGAGCATGATTAAGAGTCATGGTTTTTAGCCTGTCTCTTCCTCTCCATTATGCAAATTCACGTCATTCACTGCACAAAATCCTGTTTAAAAAATTAAAAATACAATCTGATAGGAAAGAATGGCTGATGTTTCTTCTCTCAGGTTCTCCTGTGTTCAAGATACTTTGCTCCTGCCAACAAGACCTTTATAGACCTGACTAGATCTCTTGCTTACAGATGAACAGTGAGTTAAGTCTGCACAGCACACACTAGAGATGGTAAGAGTTCTGCCTGAGATTGTTCTCTGATAAGGAGAAAAAAAAAAAAACCCTAAAAATTTTACAAGGAAAGACTAGCATTGCAGTTCACCAAATTATCACTGATCACAACGTAGATACCTATGTGATTTTTGACAAAAAAATTTGAGGTTTTTAAGAGACTTATATAATTTCCCTGGTTTTGACAGAATTCCTACTTATGAACATAGGTTTAATATTTAACAGACACATACCCTAGTTGATAAGATGTTCCCTGAATTGATTTAAATAATAAAATGAATGACACTGAGAAGGGAAAGCTGGCAACAGTGCTGTAGAAAATGATATCACCAACCATGTCTATGAGACAGACCACTATAGGAACGTAGAAATAGTCACACCAGATCAAATCAGTCATCTATGTAGTTCAATACATTATACTGAAAACAGGCAGCACCAAATGAATTTGGAGAAGAGTTAAATAATTTTCTGAAAGCTCTATTTGTCACACTAATTTTAGTCCCTATCACTTTATACCCATAATCACTGTACATACCAAAGTAAGCTTTTGCTCTTCAATTTAATCAGTTAGTAACAGCAGAATAGCTTTTATGTTAGACATAATGACTTGTCACAAAAAATATATAATTGCTTCTTCTAACAGGGACTCAAACCCAGACCTATCATCATTCCGGTGTACGTCCCATTAAAGTAATACTTCAAGATTTTAGGAAATCTGTATCCTATTAAGTAAAGCAAAAACCTATTGTTTCCATAAAAGTAGAAGCACACTACAAAGATTTTAACACCAGATTTTTCTAAACTCAAACATAAACACAGCAAAACTGTATACTTTTTTTGTACCATACCGTAACTGCCAGTAGGAGGTGAGAAGATTTACACTGTTGGTGTGTCCTGCTCACAGTGCAAGCTGCCAGTGCTGGCCTTCTCATCAGCTTCTTATGAGATGCGGCTGTGTGAGCCTGAGATTGATACCAGGTGTCTCTTGTTACGATGTGCACAACAGCAGGATAACAGCAAGGCTTTGACAATGTGGGCACAGCTTAGAACTGGAGGTCCCAAAACTCTAAGTGACTTAGTTATAGGTCATTGAAGAAGTGTAAACTTGAGAGCTAGGGCAGGATTGGTTTTGATTTAAGCATTAGCATCTCAGCAAGGGAAATAACAGCTGAGAAACAGCATAAAGCACCTGCCCTGACAAAGTAACCAACCTGAAAATGCTTCACCCAGTGACAGAGGCCAAGAATTGCAAACAGCCTAGAAACTGAGCGGTCTAAAAGGATGGATCTCAGATTTGGGGGAATTAAAAGGAGATACCTGGTTTGGCTTCAGGTCCCTTCCTCATGGAAGAGCTCTGTAGCCTTGATGGCTACAACTATCAAAGACCATTCCCATAAATATGAACTCTGTGGTATTATATATGAATTTAGGTCAGTTTTTCAAATGTTCCTGTCAACAGTGGTCTCTAATTACCCAATTAATATACATTCATGTGCATATATTCAGCTTCAAAGCCTTCCATTAAATTCAGGAGTCAATGTAAAGTGACTTCATGGTGTTTTCCTCTTCTCCAAATAGTGTATTTGCTTTCTGAAGTACATAAAGTAAAGGGACAGGGGCAGCTGAGCTCTCACTGAGAAATACACATTGGAGTTTTGCTTTCTTTAATTAAGAGATATCTTAATTATAGATTCAAAGTTATTTAAGAGCATTTAGAAAATTGCCAGCACTGGACATTATTCTACCATGGTCAGCTTTACATTATGCAGGCCATCATACTTCTTTCTAAATCTCCCGGAAACTTCTCAAATTCTTTTTTTTATTTCTGTCATAAATAATGTGAGGTTTGGTCATTTAGTTTCTCTTCCGGACCATTAATGCAAACAGTACATTGAAATAGAGTGGTTCTCTTTCAATATTCAAACACACTGCTGTTAACATTTCACCCTCTTCAAAGATGATGAGCTATTCAGGCTCTCGTTTTCCATGCCTCACCCAGTTTCTGACCTATGACAGAACTTTAGCACCCCCCTTATGACTGATCATTTCCAAGAGCTTCTTGTGAAAAACTCTGCCAAAGGCTTTTTTGAAAGCTTAGACAAACATGTCTACTTATCTCCTTCACTCACCATTTTATTAACACCCTGAAGGAATTACACTACATTAAATCAGAGACACATTTTTTCTCCTTCTAGAAGCCAATCTCCTTGTACAATTATGATCCATTAACTATGTCATAATTTGATTTTTGAATTGTTACTTCAACCAAATTATTTACTGAAGATCTGTGATTTCTAGAATCTTATTTGCCCCTCCCTCAAATCTCTTGATGTGTCCTGGGAATTTCCACTCTTTAATTTGTCATTTTTAACAGAACCTCTGCTTTTGAAACTTCAGTCTCTATTAGAGTCTTTAACATGTGAGAAACTGGTATCATTTATCTCAAAACCAAACATTAATACTTAGAGAGGATACATTTAATAGGCATTCATTACCAAGTAGTTCTATTCTCTGTAATTATGCGGAAAAAGTGAAAGTATTGCCTCTCTATCTTCCACTTCCCTGACAAGAAGTCCTCAAGTTCCTCTTACAAGAGTTTACCATAAATGAAGACAAACACAGTTGTGGGATTTCTCTTGAAAAACATTGGTAGTATATCTCTGAGTACTGGATGTATTGCTCGATTAGTATGACACAGGTTGCATGTGTCACAAAATACCTGAATCATTGTTGAAAAAGTCACTCAAAAATTCAGTATTTCATCTTTTTGTGAGCATATTAATTTTCTTAAACTATCTTTAAAAATTATTTCTTCTTCGTGAGCAGTGGTGAAATTGGTTGGAGAGAGGAAAAGCAACTTTCACATTTCTATTGGAAGCAATTCATGAACCAAATTACTGGAGTGCCAGCACATATCTACCTTTCAAAGTGTTTCTTGTCACTTGCTGAATATTTCATAACATCTAGACTTGCCTACGCATATTTATTTCAAGATGGTTTAGTTATATTATGTTTAGTTAAAATGGTATTAATTCCAGCAATAATTATGCAGTATATCGGCAAAAGAAAATAATATATTTCAGAATAAGAAAAGAACCAAGTTTTAAACATGAAAAATTCTTGTTGAAGAATTAGATTTCTCCAGCATTAACTTGCAAATTATTTAATAATTAATGAATTATTCTTCACTTCTGCTATCTTGGGTATACTGGAACAGTGATCTCACCTTTGAGCTATACAGATTAATTTAATTACTCTTGTGGAAATGACACAGCTGAAGGGCTCTTTTGGAAATGTCATATCTGCAATATGTTAGCAAAGTTTTTGCAACATTCAGGAACCAGACATCTAGTTTCTGACTTTACTAGAAGAAAAAACTTCTGTGGAAAAAAGTGATTTTACAGTAAAATGTTACTGATTATAGCAATCATATCAACATTTAAAAAATGAAAAATCATTCTTAATACATAATGTTTAAAAAGTGTTTTTCTCTTTCCATGGCCATGCAGAAACTGTTGACAGAAGAGCAAGATATTTTTAAGGGCATTTAAAACAATTTAACAAAAACAAATTATGCTTTTTAGTAGAGAAAATGTATTGCTGTGATTTGTATTCCATGTGTTTCATTTTATAAAATGAATATTTCATAAAATTTTGGTACTTATTATTGAAAATTATTCTGATTCTTAAGCATAATTTAGAGTGCTACAGAAAAAGTAGCACAGCTGAGGTGAAGGCAAATCAGATGGAAGCATATATTTGTAGGTTTGTAGAAAATATCATACCAGCTCTTGCCACAGGTATGGAAAATACCTTTCAGGTGTTTAGGTTTCCTTTCAAAACTGTCACAGATTCAATCTTTAAAGCTCCTACTCAAGCTCCTTTTAATACAAGAACCTTTCCTTAAACAAAAAACTGCAGTTACCTTAGGTATTTTTAAATGTTACTTTTTTTTTTTAATCAGCTTTCTGTGAAAATACGTTTATCACCCTTTTGCATTTAATTGAATAAAAGTACAGCATACAGACTTTTTCTTTTTTACATGTTTCTTAACAGCCTAAATGAAAGATAGTTCATATTCTAACTATACTAGGCCATAGAGCCATAAATAATTATATCATAGGTGAAGATAACCAAAATAAAAATCATTGAAATGTAGCCAAAAGCTTCACTTCCCCTCAGACAAAGAAATGTTACACTCTTCTGAAGCTTATTTGGCTGGTGCCAGTAAGCAGGGACCGGAATCAAGCCATAAGGTGTTCACAGTAGTTCACAGCAAAATTCAAATCCTATTTGTTTTGAATTCCCCCCAGATTTACTGATATTTAAAGCAAAAAATTTGGTTTCATCCCAACTCGAGTTACCATGATAAACTGTAGCAAGGACTTGTGTTAACTGCAGTCTGAGATCTGCTTTTCTGGAGAGTTACCAGTAAAAGAACAACTAAGTGCACTGGTGCATGTCCAGAAAAGCACTTACATGTTTCAATCAAAACTCCTAAATCATCTCAATCAATACCTTAAAATACCTTTTCTATTTGTTTGCTTTCTTCACATATCTATCACTTGGTGCATGTTCATAACACTGTGCAGGCTTTAATTATAACTAGTTTTTATTGTCTCTCTGTTTAAACTCTGAAAAAGGAACCCCCAAAAAACCCCACAAAACTCTTTATGACCTAATAAATGAAACAGTGGATTACATTATAAATATGGATACATGCATAAAATAAAATCATGTAGCTTCACTGGTTTTAAAATAAAACAAAATTGATAATAAACAATAATTCCATTCTAAAATGCAGCATATTTAGTACCCCTATTCCTTACAAGACGGTTGCCTTAACAGAAACTTTGTGATTTTGTCAGGTTAATTAATTCATTGTTTACGTGACTCTTAAATTTTACTTGCATTTGATTTGTAACCCCTTAAATATGTATTCGTGCTTCAGTTCACTTCACCCACCAATCACTCCTAGAAATGACAGCTACAAAGATAACTGTTATATGCTTCTGTTGTGATGAAATAGAATATTTTTAACTGCACCAAATTCTGAAAGGTAGCAGACCAAGAAACAGTTTTTCACTTTTTGAGTCTGCACAAATAGAAGAACAGACAACCACAACAAAAATAATAGCATTCTGTTTTTCCTCTGTATATGATTTCATTGAATACATACCACTGCAGAGGTGAAAAAAAAAAAAAAGCAAACCCCACACACCCCACAAAAAAAGAAAACTGACAGGAAATTTATTTTCCATTATTTTTGCAAGCAACTTCTTTTAGGTGTCACTGAGTGAGCTGCAGAACAAGAAGATAACACTAGTTTTGGTTTTCCATGTGCTTCATATAATAAAGGTACTGTAATAATGTGATTACCAATCACATAAAGTGTATTCAGCAAATAAAAACTGATCCAAGACACAAAATTCAGACATCTAGTAACAAAGGTTTTGGCTTGAACAAACCTGAGGTTCAAGCAACATTCAAACTTGCAATGCGTAATGAACCAAAATCTCACTGCAACATGCTATCTTCCTCACTAGTTCAAAGTATCCTCAGATGTATCTTTAGGGTAAGATTAAGCACAGCCTACCTGTTTCTCATGTTTAAGTAATACCTAATGTTACTTAAGATTATTTCTAACACTACTTTTGCCAAGAATGTATATCTATCTTCAGAGATTCAGCTGGTCGTGTATGTTCAAGAACCACTTGTTGTAGCCTGCTTGGCTTCTCTGGGGTACCAGAGAAGGGATCTGGTTGTCCAATGAAGCAAGCAAAGACAAAGAATTTTTATTATATCTACTCTCACCCACCATCTTTCCTGAGCTAGCTGTAAGAAATAATGTATAAGCGACAGATACCACTAACCAGCAAGTTCATAATAAGATGTTCTGGGCTTCTTTTCAATATTTGAAATGTGTAACAGGTTTTCAAAGGAAAATATTGTCAAAAAGACAAGTGTGTATTCCCTTTCAATTGAAAGTAGCAGTTCACAGCACCTCAGCTCTGAGGCAGACATTCAACAACTTCTGGAGGTCCTGTGCATGCTGAAGAGATTGCCCTTACGATAATAAAGATTTGAAGCAATTCTATGAAGTACCTTGGCAAAAAAAATGTGCTCCTCTGGTTTTATGGGAAGAAGAATATTTGCAATTCTCCTTTTAAAAAGCTGCGTTCAAAAGTGGGTGCTTTGCTTGAAATGTTAAAGGATCTGGTTATGTGAGTGTGACTACAACATTTCAAAGCTATCCGTGTGACAAAAATTGCTGGATGCCTGTCTATTTCCACTGGGTATGCCTTTCTGAAATATAACATAAGAAACAAGGCAAAAAATTGTGTATTGTCTCATTTTGGCAGAGGTATATTTAGAGCTGCCTACTTTCCAACCCTGTAGCTATAAGCTTGTGAATTACTTTTCTTTGTCCATTTGCACCAAAAGTGTTAGATTTCTAATAATTCCTAAAGTCACAAATGAGAATTTTAGATTCATACTTATAAGCTTGTCATTTTATTAGGTCAGACTCTTGGTTTTTAAAATTCAAGTTGCAAATAAATCTGAAACCTGGTTGCAAGTGATATTCTTCAAGGTTTCATACTGGAGTTGATACTGTTTAAAGTCTTCATTAAAGTCTTGGATAAACAAAGTCATTAAAGTTAAAAAAAATCATTAAAGTCATTAAAAAAACTTCATTAAAGTCTTTAAACAAAAGGGCCCTGAATCATCTCTGCAGATGACATCAGACTGAGGTGACTGGTTTGCCCTGGGGAGCTGTCATGCCATTCAGAGGGGCATTTGATGGATAGAAAGGTAGGCTGACAGGATCCTTATGAAGTTCAAAAGTCTTGCATCTAAGATGTGATAACCCTTATACGATAGCATAGGCTGGGGGCTAGGCAGTAAGAAAGTGGCTATGCACAAAATAATCTGAGAGATTCTGGTAGACAACATGCTGAGCACCAGCCAGCAATATGGAGCCACAAGACCAGAACATGTGGGAGGATGAGCTGAAGGTGACTTTGACGCAGGCTGGGGTAGGGAATTCACTAACAAGTGTGCAGTCTCACAAGACCAAGCAGGACTGGTGGCATGAACAGATTCTGCCCAGAAATTATCAGACACGTGAGATGAGGCCAACTCCTCTTGAAACTGTTCCAAACATAATGGTCAGCCTATGTCTCTGTAAGTCCTGGAAAGCAGCAAAAGCGTCAGAACAAGTCCAAATTTAACAGTATCACTACTGAAGATACATGAAGTTTGTAAGTTCTAAAAATGTTTTTATAGTTTACATTTTATAGCCTTCTGTGTTGGGTCTAGAGGCTTTCTCCCCTTTGTGCCAGGTGATTATTACCAGCTCAGATCTAATTGTTGTTTAAGATTATCTTAGAAAGTGAAAAACGTTTAACAGACTGAACTGAAATATCTCCACTGCAAAATATCATGTTCCTTAGCATCTGCATCACTTTTTCTTCTAGGCTTTGGTTATACATAAAGTAATGGAAAGAAACTAATTTTGCAAGCTGCAGGGAGAGATGTGGATGAGTAGCTGGAAAGCAGAAATAAAAGGAATAGAGGGGACAAGGGACTAATAGAAAGCAAGAGAAAATGGCAGAAGAAACTGAGAGGTAAATGGAGTAGGTCACTGCAGAGAAACAGCAGGAAAAGAGGAAAAAAACCCAAACAAACAAAAAAAAAAACCCCACACAAAACAACAACTACCATTCAGAAAATACCTAAGACTTGGGGAAAGAAAAATGACAGTGCATGAACAAAACTATCTGTGTGAGAAGGAGCAAAGAAACAAAAAGCTCAGGGATGTCTGGCTGTGGAACAAACAAGAGAGAGATCTTCACTATTTGGTTTGACATCCTCAGAAAACTGCAAGAAAGAAAATTAACATTTTTGTCTGTGAAAGAAAGATAAACTAAAACAGCTTCTGGAGGTAGCAGTACAGCCAAAGACACCCGGAAGGTAGGACTCTGTGCTGCTCGTAACAGCGAGCACGGTGCGTTGAGTGTCTGCCAGGGTGGGGCTGAAGTTTCACTGCAGCTCTGCTGGGTTGGGAAAAGTTACATTTCTCCAAAAGATGTAGCTACTGTTTGCTTGTGGGCTGACAGCAGAAAGCCTGCAATAAAGGTTCTTTAGTAAGCCTCCTACTGTTTTCTCAAAACATCAGAACTACATGAATTAAATTACGAAAGGAAAAGAAAGACTATGTCTGAAAAATGTCCTGAGGGTGATTAGCCAGAAAATCCAAATCCTCTCTAAGGGGGTGGAACCCCTGTTGCTTTTGACTTTAAGAACAATTTTGGACAAAACACTTGAAAATGCACAATAGAGAACATTTGTGCAGTGGCAGGAGATTAACTCAATGATCTAATAGGTGTCTTTCCCCTCCAGCTTCTGTTCTTCTGGTTTAAATTGTTCTTTCAACTTGGAGAGTTAAATAAAGACAAGCTGCTACACTAGTACAAACCTTTGAAAAATCTATTAAATTCATTCATCTGTGTTACAGCTCTCTCCATGGGCCAAATCTTTCCTTTGCTCATATTTGTGCAGTGCTGTTGACATCTGCATAAGAACTTTGAGTAACTAATTTCTTATTTTCAGAAGGAGATGTATCTTGTTTGGGAGTCAACTGTCCTAAAAGCTTTACAACTCCAAAAACATCCAAGGGCTTATTATTGAATATCCTGTATTTGAAGGCCTGCTGTAATAACTCACAGTAAGACAGCACAAAACCGATTTTAATTCTGTGTAGGCCAAATAGTACTTTCAACTCCAGTGGTGTAAATGACAACAAAATGTACTCTGACCTCCCATTTTTAATTAATGATAAAAACCTTGGAAGCCAACAGTAACCAGAGTCCCCCATGGGAAAAACAGACATCATAACCTCTGTGATGACCCTATAATCTCTAAGAAATGGTATTAGAGCAATGTCCTGCTTCTTAAGCGGGTCTATCAGCTGGTCCCTTCCCTGAGTTTCATTTGATGTGTGTCTCTATTGGAAAATCACACAGTAAGGGAGGTTGGAAAAGAGCTGTAGATGTCACCGGGTTCACCTGCTCTGATCAAGCAGGGCCACCTATAGCCAGTTGTCCAGGACCATATCAAGACAGATTTTGATGTACCTTGAAAGAGGGAGACTCCACAACCTCCCTGGGCAAACTGTGCTAGCGCTCAAAATAAAAAAAAAAACCACAAACAAACAAAAAAACCCACAAAAAACAACCACAACCCAAACCAAACAACCACCCACACCAGAAAAACCCACCCCAAAAAACCAAACAAACAAAAAACCCCACCAAAACAAACTAATGAACCCACTAATCCCAAAGTTTCCTGATGTTCAGACCAAACCCCCTGTGTTTAAGTTTGTGCCCGTTTCGCCTCATGCCCTGACAGCAGGCATCACGAAAAGAGACTGGATCCACCCCCCCTTGCATTCTCCCTTCAGGTATTTATATACATTGATGAGATTTTCCCCCGAGCCTTCTCCAGGCCGAGCAGTGCCAGCTTTCTCAGCCTGTCCTCATAAGAGGGATGCTCCAGTCCCTTAATCATCCTTGTGGGCCTTTACTGGACTCTGTCCAGTATGTCCATGTCTCTCTTGTACTGAGGAAATGAGAATCATTCTCATTTATAATCATTCTCTCCTTTGCATTAGCAGGCTGAACTTGCATGGACAGCACTCGCAGCAGTAGTAGATTTGTGAGTCTTCTGACAGGTTAAAATGAGCTTAGAAAAGGACAGTTTTCTGAAAAAATGACCCTTTGATTTTCTGGGTAGACTCAAAAGAAAATGAGCTCTATTATGCCTTTAGTTGTCTATACAGAACGTTTCTTTTGACTAGAATTTATGTTTGTTGTTACAAGCATCCTGGTTTCCTTTATTATTTGTATATTTTTGTAAAGACTTGATTGAAAAAAGCTCATGAAGTAACCACTGGGAACAAATAAAAGGCTTTCATTATTCCTTGGTTGAAACTGCAGTAATGCCAATTATGTCCCAGAGAGGGGCATATTATCAACAATAAAAGTATAAGTGAACTCTACATCTAACTTATGAAGTAAGCAACAATAAGAATGTTTGAAAAAATCACTGTGGCAGAAGATTAAACCATTTTAGCTAGCAGCATGGTAACTCAGTAAGGGGACCATTTCTAATGCAGGACTCACTGTTGTCAATTTCTAATGCAGCCACTAGGATTAGAAAATACAACAGCAGTCACAGCAAGAATTCTTTAATAATTATTTTAGTGGTAGGGAAATAGAATTCTTTATGTGACAAGCAAGAAACCACTGCTTGCCCTCAAGGAAAGGGCCAACATCTCAATCCAGCAAGATTCTTAATGAAATATATGGTATAGTAATATCCTAGCACCAAATCATGCTCTCTTTAGCAATAAAAGAAGTGCAGTATCTCTTCCCTTTATTCATTCCGACACTAGCAAGTTGCCAGTCAGCATGTGTTGATATAAAGTCTGTAACTGTCTCAAAGAAACAGATTAACTAATGTTTTTGCCTGAGCCCTTAAATACATTGTTTCCCACTGGGGGAAAAAATGCCATGTTTATTTAAATGTACTGTAGCTTCCACTGTAAAGTTGACTCATTTTTGCTCTGCTTGGCAGTAAGACTGCTGTTACAGAGAAGTGGAACACCATCCTGGTTAACACCTGTTCTTCCACCTCCACAAGTATAGTGGATGTGCCTCTTCCAGCCATAATTCATCTCCTATCTTGTAAGTATGCGCTGGGTATAGACTTAACGTTAGCTACAATATAAGTACATTAAGACTGATTTTGCAATGCAGAGAACAGGCCACAGTACTACTGGATTTGCAAGTGTATGAAGAGAAAGATGCTGAACCTGAACATTTTGTGTTAACCCATGCAGCCCAAACACGGCCTGCTACTTCACGGCCAGACACAGCTTGTCAGTGGGGCCAGATAAGTGCGAAGCAACCATTACCATTTCAAAATTCCACACTTTATGGTTGCAAAGAGGTTCCCTTGATAAAAAGGACTTGTCATATCCTACAGAACTGAATAGCATGAACCATCTTTCTGAGCTTGGGTCACAGAAGGAAGACACATGCCTTGGTAAGACCCAAGAACTTCCTCTGAGGAAATCAAGTAATCAGGGAGGGGGGAAAATACAAGAAAATGCAGGTAAAACTTCACAGAAAAGCAATTTCAAAGGCAGAAATAAGGAGCAATGTAGTTATGACTAAACTGTGGGATGACTTGTCAGTCATCTTTTAACAAAACAGATATTGCTAGGTGTTTATTCTTGGTCTTCTCATATTTTACACATTGTATATCTTGGCCTTGTTTTACACGCTTTCATAAAAGTGAAACATCCTGTTATGCCATAACCTTTGTAATATATGAAGCTACTAAAACTGCTGATGCAAACTAAACCACTAGAGAGGTGAACAAATCTATAGAAAAACAATCCAGTCAATTAAGAGTGAACGAGCCATCCAAACAAAGTATTGCAAAAGGCAGAGTCATTGGAGGTCTGAGACCACACCCTCAGCACCTAATCTCACTGGATTATTGGGAAATTCAGAATATATTTACTGCTTCTCTATGAGCTTCCCTTCTCAGCATTATCACGGCATAGTTAATATTTTTCAGTGGGATTTTTACTTTAATGAGATTCATTAATGAGGAAGCCTATTAACATTCACACTTGGGAATTAAAAGGTCATCCCAGTCTATGAGCAAATGAATCTTATTCCCTTTGGAAACTATTAGGCCAACTGTGTATGCCTTTGTTTGATAATCATTGCACCTGCACTACAAGAGGATCAGAAAATTTGGTGTTACTGTGCAAGAAAGCCGCTTTGCCACATCTCACGAGGATTTACCTCCTCATTATTTCTCCTTTGTTTCACCACAAGAGGCTGATGTTTCATCAGCTGCACTGACAGACTGTGACTCCAAGTCAGTACCTCTAACTTTGTCCTTTAAATTGGTGGGATTTCAACCAAAACAAATGTAGTAGTTGTATGAATGGGTGCATATGTTTGAGCACATGCATGCATATGCAACAGAGGTTTAAGAGACAACTACCGCCCAAAACACAAACAATAGAGACTATTCATTATCATGATGATACCAGCCAGGTGAGAATACTAAACTTTCACATGTTGGAAATCAGAAATGGTAATCATTTCTTTGTGAAAGACCTGTTTTTCTCTGACATGCCACCATTCACATTCAGCTCCATGGGCTTGGGGATAACCAGCAAAATCCCCACTGAGGATTGTTGTGCACTGAAAACTCTGTGATGGATTTACTGAACTTTTCAATGAAAAATTTGTATTTTGTTCATGCTCATTAAAAAAAAAAAAAAAAAAGAGAGAGAGAGGTTGAAAGGATGAAGTTATTCAATAAATTCTCAACATTCTGCTCAAAAATGCCAGGACAAGCAGAGTGTTGGGACCTTCTCATCTTTCTCTGCATAACAATTTTGCACTCAGTCTCAGAAGGCCTGTCCTTGTGATCTTGGTGACAGCTGTGGAAATACCCACTGAGAGTGAATGGACAAGCACAACATTTATCCTGCTTGAATAGGCTTTTCAGGTTTTGGTTGCATTACCATGCAAAGGTTGGTGTAAGCTTGTGTGTGTCTGCAATTAGAAGAGGAAAGTGAATTGCAGAAGTATAATTAAGAATTAGGAATTTCTGGTGAAAGAGTACTCTGCTATATCCAAAAGAAGAACTTCCCATGCTCTAATTAATCCTTTCCCCCTCCTAACCATTTTCTTTGTAGCTAGGCTGTACATTTTTGTTTAGATATGGCTGATGTCTTGTTTCTGTGCTTAGGTTTTTTGGTGTGTTTTGTTTTTTTTTTTTTAAATAAGCTTTTTGTTGTGGGAAGTTATGTGTTGCTCTTCAGCTTTTCAATAACTTTGACTAAGGAAACAGCAGTTGCATATAGAAATAATGCAGATCTTTAACCACATTTTTCCTAATAAATACCAATGACTCTTCAGACTATCTTACATTCCCTTTGCATACAACCTGCTCTGTTTAAAATACAACATACATGTCCAACAATCCAGAAAGTATACATGGCTAAGAGAGTGGCTGAAAAGGTAATATAACCAATTCTAAGAATAAACATAGAAATGTACACATACAGAAATAGAGGCAGGTTGTCCGGAAAAAAAAAAAAAAAAAAAATCACACCACATGGAAATAAAAAGGTAAAATAAGCTTCACTTGCATTTCAGAGAGGAATATTATTCTGATGGCTGAATATATAGGAAAGTATGGAGGAAAATAAATGGAATGTCAAGACATCAGCCACATTTTGCTGCCTTCTAAATGTTCAATTTAAAGGTAATTCCATCATGATCTCCAAACCCTTGTAATATTCATCCCTGTGGGCTATTGTACCCTGAATTTCTGAGGTTGGGGTTGACTTTTTTTTTTTTTTTTACCCCATAATCCATGCCACTTCCTCTCTAACCTATTTAGTCTGACAGGCTTCTCTTTTAGTTATTTGATTTTAATTTTCTCTTTCTCCGAGCTTTGACCCATCGAGTAGCTTCTCTTTTTGGTATGTGGCAGTCACACACACTCCTGGTCTCTCTAAGAAGGATTGCTGTGTTTGCTTAAGCTTCAGTTTGACAAGCATGCCAGTACAGTCTTAATTTTAGGCTTAAAAATCAGTGGGATAAAGTACAAGTTCAATGGCTTCCTTGAATCAGGACTTCAGTTTCATAATTCTAATCTCACGCTCTTTCAAGGTGTTTAGATAGTGATTAACTTATTTGTAAGTTATTAATCATGCTGAAATTTTCAAATCCGTATGCACACAGAAGCAATGTATACATAAGGTGAGTTGGAATGTGCCAATCTCTGACTCTTAATATGGAGTATCTCTCTGAAAATGACTGTACTATTTGTGTCTTCACCGTCTAAAAGCATATTGTTACATTGTATCAATCATTTAAAATTATGTTCTTTGAATAAACAAACAAATCCTGAATTATTTACACAGCAAAATGTTTATGAAACTTTCCTTGCTCTAACTCCAACATCCAACTTTTCCATTGAGAAAAACAGATCAAGGAAGATGAAAGATAATTTTAGCAGCTATTCACTTTGTATGCTACTTCTACTCCAATTTTACCACGCTCACACATCCCAAAAAAGATAGTGCGTATGTCTTTAGCTTCCTTTCCCGTCTCAAGCCTTTTGCTATCAAAATATATGCTTGAATTTAGGATAATAAGCTAATGTTAGGCACTGGTCCAAAGTCTGAGCTCCGTTTCACTAGTGTAAATCTAGAATAGGTATTAGTTTCAGTAGGACTGTATTTTAATGGAGTCAAACTTAGATAAGGAGGGTTACTATTTCCTAACAGGAACAACTGTTGTTATTCTGTTCTGAAATGGACTTTCTGCTCACATGTTTAACAGCAGGGTTGGGCCTTGCACCAGAAAAAGAGCATTAGAATTCTAGATTGCTAATGATACAAATAATACATACATTGAAAATATAAAATCATGGCTTTTTTCAGTTTGCGTATCAACAGCCTTATTAGTGCAAATAACACAATAAGTTTACTGCATACTTCTATTCCCTTCCACTTACCCCAACTCTGATCCCTACACAAAATATCAGATGGAAAAAGCTACTTCAGGTTTTATTTTCAAGAACCAGTTGAGTAGCCTGTGGAAGATGTGGACTGTATATATGAGGGAGTGATAATCATGGTTTGGTTTGTTTGTAATTATTAAATAGAAAAGATAAACTGATAACAGTGATTCTTCAGATAAAATGGAAAACTAAGCCTGAAACCTTCTGTTAAATCTTAACTTGATTAAGCAATGTAATACTGGGTTTGGGTTTTTTTTTTTTTTCAGTTTTCACATAGTCACTTTGTAGGTTGTTAAAAATACTCCAAAATTAAAACACATACATTTACTTTAATTTCTTCATGTAGTGCACAAGAAAAAAATCCAACTATAAATCTTAGTCTTGTTACATTCACTAGATTTTACTCCCAGAACAGATCTTTTTACCCTTGGGCTCCGACTCTCTTGTTTTGCTTTTAGAGTACCATCTGTGATTTAGTGGGTTAGTTACTGGTCCCTCACAGTCAACACTTAAACAGCAGCAAGAAAAAAATAAAACGCTTTTAAATTTGTAACTAGTTAATCAATTTTATTGTAGCCATGTCTAGTTTACTTCTGAAAATAGTGTTTAATGAAAACTGATACAAGTTACTGCAATAAAAGCCATGCAGTTATAGCAGGGTATTTCAGGTAACAACACAATGGTTCAGAATTATCTGAAGTAGTTCTTATGATCTACTGTTATTGCTCTACCAATAGCAGGCTGTTAAGGGGTCAGAATATGCTGGCATATATGCTGATCAGGAGGGATGAAATTAGACAAAGACTATAGCTTGCTTGGGTGTCCTTATTTAAAATATTTTACAGTGCATTCTTCTAAAAAAGACACTGACATGTTTTCCCTTAGAAACGTGTCAGGGTAACTGGATTATCTAATATAATCTAAGTATCAGAGCTACGACAATATCAGAAGAAAACACGATTGAATGTTAACATTCTGAAACAAATCTGATTTACTTTCATCAAAACAGCGAAGCTAGGCATGTGAGACTGAAAAATATTCAAACCAAGAACCAAACAATCATGATTTATGAGTATGCTGGTTAATTAGGGAAATTACTGAATTAGAAGACAGACACAGCCATGTGACCTGGATAACTAACCAACTTTGCTGAAGAGTTTAGTCTTTCTTACTACTGTTGGAACAAATATGTGATTCAGATTTATTCCCTGAATGTCACTAACAATCTGAGAATTGTCAATATTTACTACACAGGAAAAAGGGTTATCGGAGAAATAAGTTATGTTCAATAGTCTGCTCAGATCTGGAAGTGATAATTAGAATTATGTAAGTGTTAAGGACAAACCAACATTTCACTAGCTTGGTGAAACTTTAAATAACATGTTTTTCTGATGTTTTTATCTTTCTTTGATAAAGCAAGACTAGAAGATTACATAGTCATGCATTTGGATTATCAGATAATACTAGAATTTAATCTTTTCCACCATACTAGACTCCATTGAGTGTTCAAAATCACTATTCTCAAGTTCATTCATCTGCTCTGAAGCAGTTCAGAGAGAGGAGACAATCAGAACCACTGTGAACAAAAAAAAAAAAAAAAAAAATTGTTTGTCTGATATTATTTCCTACCATATAAGACAGGGAAAGTTCATCAGCTAAGTGTAGGCAGCTATAGTTGCACAATAAAATATTATACAGTCCATCAGAAGATCTCACAATAAACAAGAAGAAAAATTAAGAATTAGTCAAAGCTTTAGGACAGGTGATGAAAGCCAGAGCACTAGCAGGTCACTCTAAATCTTTTCAATACAACTTCCTCTTGCAAGGAAAGCATATGTTATTGAGGGGGAGAAGACTAGATTCCTAAAAGGATGCCAAAGTTTCAAAAGCTTCCCATAAAAATTTTTATTAGTTCTGGATTCAAATCCTAAGTGTTGAGAATCTTCCTTCCAGATATTTAAAATATCTGTATCTACATTGCAGTACACATCAATCAGAATTTTTCCAGACCAGCCAACTTCCACCAAATATAAAAGTACAATAATTAATAATATAAAATATTTCTACCTGCTAGAAAAAGCGTTCTTACATAAATCAAGGTATACTATGTAGGGCATAATAGCTGGGAGAGACTTTTTACAAGTGTCTATAGTGAAAAGACAAGGCGTTAACATGTTTAAATTGAAAGCGGGGAAGTTTAGATTAGCTATCAGGACGAAGTTCTTCACGGAGAGGGTGGTGAGGCACTGCAACAGGTTGCCCAGAGATGTTGTGGATGCCCCATCCCTGGAAGTGTTCAAGGCCAGGCTGGACGAGGCTTTGAGCAACCTGGTCTAGTGGAAGGGGTCCCTGCCCATGGCAGGGGGGTTGGAACGTTATGAGCTTTAAGGTCCGTTCCAACCCAAACCATTCTATGATTCTATGACTTTGTGAAAGATTCCAAGACATTTCACTTCCTCCAGTTTAATAAAAAAATACATAATGGTAATATAATTTACTATTAATTATTAAATTCAAAAAGTATTTTTAAATACTCATTATCTCTATATGTTATACATTCTCTTACAGAAATTTTTCTTGACTCTATTTCCATGTTTATCTCTCTACTGATGATGCAGAGCTATCAATTTAAAAGATCTATTAAATAAAATTCTCATGAAAGGGGAAATTAAGAAAAAGATTTCTGAAAATGGCTTATCCAGCTATATTTCTTCTTATTTAAACAATGCACAAGAAATAATTTAAGAGTTATTTTTCAGGAAACAGGGGGAACTTTTATATTCAGTACTTTTGGCCCAATATATGCAACATTAGAACTTGGACTATTTCTTTCACTCTGGTAATACTAAATAAGCCATACATTATGTGTATGTCATTGCCACAAAAAAATACATAGAACAATGGACCTGGTTTGTATGTTTTTTCCATTTTGTGACTACAATACCTCCATTAGGAATAACAATGCATTGCTGACAACTTAAAAAAACAATAAATGTAGTATAAATTCTACTCAAGGTTGTAAACACAGAAGAAGGTGGTTTAGAAAACACATGTAGTCTTAGAGATTTTTTTTTTTTTTTTTTTTTAATATGAAGGGAAATATCAGGAACTTTTCCTTACTGTCAAACAGATTTGTAGGGAACTTCAATTTTTGCCTCATTTCCCACTGAAGGTTTTTCAATACTAGCCACAGAATTCAATGCCCTTCACCTGCCATGTGGATTCACCAGTCAGCTAAGAATTAAATTCACTAAAGGTTTATTAATTTCTGTCAATCCTGGTAATGTCAATTGAATTTTTCAGAGTACCCTTATCAAAAAAAAAAAAAAAAAGAAGCATGCACACCCAACCAAAAAAAGAATTAAGAATTCTGTTGCAACACAAACCTTTATCATGTTATGGGGAAAAGTAAGTAACAGGGAGGGTATATTCTTCTTTCACAGTCTTAAGAACATTGGGAACACAGGCACTAATTCTTCAAGCATAAAAACTTTAGTATTTAGCAACAGATTAAAGCAGGCACAACACCAGGCAGTCATTATTCCGCACTAATTTCCCTAATGGCTAATAACCTTTATAATTCCATTAACATAAGGATGGAAAAATACTGAAAAATTCATTTCACTTTATTTTGTGTTAGGAAAGGAAAAAAAAAAAGTCAGAGAAGGAAGACATGATCTTTGGCAGAAACAGTAGAAATAAATGTATCTGGAATGATCATTATGACAAGGAACAGGAGCAGGTAGGTAGGAGAAACTCGTCCCAAAAACATGCCATCAAAAATGTCAACTGAGGGCTTGTTTTCACAGCTTCCCTCCCTAGGTAAAGAAAAATAAATACTCTTATTGGAAAAAGCTGCCACTTTTAATGTTTGATGTGGAAATTGTTTAGTCTTAAATATAAAATAAATTAAAAATAAAAAATCAGTCATCCCAAAATTATTCACAGAATTGGATGGGAAAATTAGTGTTAGACCAGATACACAAAACTACTAGAAAACTGAGGCATCCCTTAGAAATTAAATATTTTTCCAATTTCAAAACCCCAAAATACATATCCTTAGCTCCTCCTGAACAGACTGTTAGGAAATATCGGCAAGATATTTTTACATGGTAGAATGCTCTTTTGTTCTCTACAAAATACTTACTATAGTTATTATTAGGAAGAAGAAATAATGCCTCGAGCATAGCTGTTTAGGGCAGCCCTGTGAAAAATGGGAGAAATATTTTCAGAGTCTTTTCCTTGTCCTCAGATTTCTTCATTTAGCACTATTTCCTTTCGTCCCTTAGAAAACTGAAACATTCTGGAAGTAACAGAATTCTGTTCCACACAATCAGTCATTCATTTCAATGAGAAAAAACATAAACTTCCTTCAAATTCCAGGCTGTATTTCTTTGGTTTCCCAAACTTTTAGTGATCGGCATGACCTGATCTGCAGTCTTGATAACACTGCTGGTTGTGAAGGTATTCTGTAAAGTACGATCGGTTAGTACTTCAAAAGTGACTAGGGATCACCACAAAGTTTGTGCCAGAGGCACACACAGTATTATTGATTTGTATTTGGGCTGTTCTTTCTGTTATTTATCTTTGCAACAGAAGGTCCTGATAGCTGTCTGTTAAGTAGGTATATAGGGAGATTGGTTTTGGCTACAGAAAATTCTTTATCTGGTACTTAGCGAAATAAGACGACTTCAGGCTAAAGATTAACTTGATTCATAAAGATTACTTATAAATGAAGAGACTGCTTATTAGTGTGGGGTTTTTTACTTTTAAGTTTGGATCTGATCAAAGTGTTCTATTACAATAGCTTTAGAATAGCAAATCTGGGTTTTCATGTAGCTGTTAATGTTTAGAAAAATAGAAGTACACTTTTGTGTGAAACTTTCCATACTTTAAAAAAAAAAAAAAATCCTTGAAAAACAAGCATCTTGAAGATTGATCTACATGGAAAAGGTACCCACAGGTTTTTTTTTTAGTTGATGGGTTTTCTTTTTGTTTTCCTAAAACAACAGGTATAAAAAGGCAGCAGAATATTGAATCCAGGCTAAAAAAAAGGCAGCAACATATTAACGCAGATTTTGATACTATGATTTACAAGTCCTTTCTATACAATTAAGTCTTCAAAATGGAAACTGGATGTAGTAATCTATTAATGGAAATTACTGTTTTACTCACACCTGAATGAGTTTCTTAAAGACACAGAAGTTTAGATTTAGGATTGCCAATAGCATGAACTACATAATTCATGCACTTGTTCACATAATTATATTCTCACAGACAAAGGAAACAACCATAAACTACAAATATGGAATTACACCTCGAACTGCACCTTCCTCTCTCTCAAATCTCCCTTCTTAAATACCCTCCAAATAATTTATTTAAATAAGATTTACAGTGAATATTGTGAATATCAGACTCTTAAATGTCATTGTGACCTAAGAAAAAACAAATGCATTTCTCTAGTGAATGAGTGAACATTGATATACTTCAGTCCAGTCACAGTGAATTAAAAAAGGAAAGCAATCAAAGCAGTCCCAAAGGAGCCCGATGCCATCTACTATGTTCTTATCTGCATTTACTATTGATTAATTGTTGGTCTCGATTTCTTTCCTTCACCATCTTATTTTATAACTCACATTAAATTATAAAGGATATGAGGCAGACTATTCACGACACAACTTTATTATCAGTTTATTCTGTCTGATTAGCTAAAACCTTCATAGTAATATACAGTGGAATTCATTATGCCTCTACTGGAGTTTAACTCATACATAAAATTGTTAGAATCATTCTTCAGTCTGAAATAAGACTGCTTTTATTTCCCTAAATAGCTCACTTTTATTTCCAGATCAATGCAGATAAGAATGGTTTCAGGTAAGGATAAATCTTGTTTTTAACTGGTAGAAACATTTTCAGGTACAAAAATCATGGGGCATCTTTTTATGAATTACTTCATAATTCATAAAAAGTCATGGGATAGAACAATTAACCAAGTACCAAATAAATTCTTATTAACCTTTATTTCTCTAAATTAAAATTGGTTTTGCTTTCTAATAATTGATTTTTCTGACAAGATGGATCCACTCTTACTCAGAGCAATGCAGTTGCAAAGACTAGACACACTGGTTTCAGTTACTATTAATATTTGATTTTTTCCATGAATGGAAAGTTTTCCTATAGCCCTAGCTGAGAAAAACTCCTCTCTTTAAATGCAACACACTCCTACAATTTCTAGAGACATAAAATACTACTAGTTCTCCAACATATCTTACAAGATACTTTCATTTTTGTTAGCACCATGTAACAATGAGCAAAATTATTATGTGTTCTTACAATAAAAAGCATTTAGGAAACCTGAGAATTCTGTAATTATGTTTAAAAAGTTACAAATGTATGCTTAATACTAATGAACTCATTTTAGTAATTGTAAGAATAATTTTGAAACTTTATATATTAAATTCAACATTTATTATTCACAGCCACACTAGACTGCAGAAGGTAGAAATTTTTTATTAGAAGCTATAAAAATCTAGATTCTATCTGTTATGAAGTCTTGATAACTCATATCTTTGAGGCAGCAACAATATACAGAAAGCAGCAAAAACTAATCAGGAGAGTGAGAGTTTTGGGGAAAAGTGTCCATTATTTCTAATGAACTCTCTTTACCAGTTCAGAGATTCCAGTGCAATTTCTCTTCTGGGGAGACATAACACATTTTATGATGTGAAATTTTCTACACGACTATACCTATACAACCATTCAAATCAATAAACTACTTCTTAAGAGTCACTTCATTTTTGTTCCACCAGACCAAAATGACATCAATTCCCTTACACATTTTAAATATCCTTACTGATAGGTAAATAGAAAAATGTTTTACCTTATTAGAGATTATATTGGATGAATATGTCAAGTTAAGCCTGAGACAGCAATTCTTAGAAAACAACAAAAACTCTGACCTTTTTTTTTATCTGAAAATTTCTACTGTGAAGTATCAAATGCCTGGAGAGAGAGAGATAAACTACTGCTAGCTGGAATTAGGACTAAATGAAAGGCAAGGTAGTTCTAGCCAAGTGTTTAAAAAAACCCACCCAAACAAAAAAACCAACCAACCCCATACATAAATCTAAACTCAGTTTTATATTTCATATACCTAACATGTATGATGCCTGAGTGATACTTGGTCAGTATCACAAGTGATACATGAGTGACACCTGATACACGGATAGAAGGGCTACTGCTCTTAACAGAATCTGGTCCTTAAAAAGATTTGTGCACACAACAACAGTGTTTCTCATCAGAAACTAAAGTCTAAATCAAAATTAGGTTAATTGGAGAATATGTACATGGAAAACAAAGTATTTTCACACTATGCAGTGTGCAATCAGAGGTGAATCCTTTGTCAGACAAAAAAACTGTGAGTATTGACCAAAATTATGCATGGATTTACTGTAGCAAAGCCAGTCTTGGACATTTCATGCAGTTCTTATAGGAGTTCTTACAGTTCTTATACATTTGGAAAGATCATTGTAATAATTGTCAAATTAATTATTGTGTGCAGCATATTTTAGGGTGAAATATTACCCTTACAGTATATTAGGGAAACACAATGTACAATAACAAACATATTCTGTACTGCTACACTGAAATGGAAATCATGAGTTAATCCACACTCCTTTTACCAAGTACTCTCATAAAAAAAAAAAAGCCAAACCCAAAACCACTTGCACGTCAGTAAACAAACACATGCCCCTGTTGACCCTTTTAAATAAGAGGTTAGCTTTGACATATCTACAACTAATTCATAAACCCAGCAGTGAGGTAAGCCTCACACAATGCAATCAAAAAGAGAAATTCAATAATGCTGTTTTGAATAAGCTTACTTTGCCTGAAATACTTGATTTCTCAAGAGTCATTAAAATTTCCTCCTGCTTCTCCTGTGAGCTAACACTATATAACACCCTATCACATTGATATCTATGAATAACATTAGCATACTGTATTAGTGCACATTCACTGATTCCACTTTTGGAATTTCACATTACACAGGACTGTTGTTCTCATGCCAGAAATTGCTTTCACAAGCTATTGAGAATAGCTTTCTCCACCCAATGTTATTGTAAAAGGTCTTTGAGCTCCCTTACAGAAACAAGTGGCTGCAAGAATTATAGTCTGCAAGCCACAAAAAAAGGGAATATACATCTGCTTAAAATAGAAGCTTAGGAGCATGCTAAAAGCAATGTTAGCTGTTATTTTGAGGGAGAAATATGGTAGTATATTTAATGGAAGACAGCTCAAGTACAGTAGCATCAAAATACAGCTAGATGAAAGAGGAGGGTAAAGGCTGGTGCATACAAACACTTACTGTTTCAGGCAAAGACAAACTCAAATAAATCGTGTTTAAGTATCTGAATTTGAGCAACGTAATTATTTCACATTACCCAATCTAAAACAAGTAACGATATCCATTTTTAAGAACTCCACCACTATCTTACAGATAGTAGAGGAAAGAAAAGATTTAGTAAGACAAATATCATGAGTAACTTCTTTTTCAAAGAGGTGAATAACCTCTGCACTTCTTTCCTCATTGTAAATCCAAATATTTGCACTTTAGCAGAATTATGTCATGGTTTCTATATTTCATTATGTGATTATCCTGAGATCTTGGGTCAAGATTTAAATATAATGAAATAGTAGTGATAGAATTTTTTTATACGTGTTTGATGTTAAATTTTGCTGTGACAGTTAACAGTAGTTAATTTCTCATTTTTAAGTAAGTGTAATTGCTCAGTCTTTCACAAAGATGACAGCTGTATTTTATTGTTTTTGTCTACTTCATTAAGTCATCTATGTCATGATTTTAAGGTTGCATTGATTACAAAAGTTCTCCTAGACCTCTTAGGATGAAGTGTTCCCAAGATGGAATTAGAACTGGATGTTTGAAGGCAACGTCTTAGCAAGCCTCTGATTATCATAGCTCACAAGCTACTTCAGAATGGTTATACAATCATACAAATTATAACAGTTTTCTAGAACCCAATCACACAATTTGTCTTTGCTTGCCATGGCCTGACATAAGCAATAGATTTATCTCTATTGCAGCCAAACTGCAATTTCAGAACATGTTTAAGTACCCAGCAGAGCATAAAAGGACCATCTTTGGATGCAAGCAGCAAGAGGGCAGCACAGGGTAGTCAGCTGCATATCCCCATGAAATTTTGTAGCTCATATGGAGTTTTATGTTTTTATGGCTCTACCAGTCTTATACTTTAGTTATATCTTGGCTGTGATGGATACCTATCACACGTAAGAGGTAGGAATTCAGTGGCATAAACTCAATTTGTTCTTCAAGATGGCAGATGTTGTCAATTAAAAAAACCAAACAAACAAATCACACACACAAACAAAAACATTCAATGATTTGTATGTTTGTCCAATATGAAAAGGAATCTATTCATTAGCTAGTGAAATGAACTTAAGTTGACTTCGTTGCCGCCTATGGGTTGAAGTGGAAGTTTGAAGATTTCATATTAGTATACAGAATGTTTTGGATTTTCATCTAACATACAAAAAAAGCAATGCAATTTAGACCTCTTTAGGGCTATATTAACTTTGTTTTTAAAATATCACAGCATCTAGAATAGTTGCTTATTTTTCTATACAGACATAGATGGGAACTTTCTCATGAAGAAATACACAAATAATATTGTTACAGGCTTGGTCTTCAACCCTCCCTTGCCCCTGCAAATTTTTGTTATAAAGATGAATGTATGAAAAATTAGTGATCTCACAAAGTGAATTTTTTAAAAAATTATTCAGGGCTATTTGGCAATAAGACCTGTCAAAACAACCTCTAAAGATTAATAGCATGGCAAGCTTCTAAGAACTTGTTTGGTGAACAACTGCCAGTACATCCCTAAGTTAGAAAAACATTTCTGTTAAAATGCACACAAACACATGCATTCTGCCTACCTCTTGCATTATCCTTCAAGACTGAATTAATAATCAGACTCGATTTGACATTTCTTATGAGCTCTTTGTCATTGCAATGTCACCTAATGTAAGGAAGTTTAAAAAGAAGAACCCCCTGTCAGCCACATGTAGTCATTTTGACAGTTTATTCTTATGTCTTCAGTTAAAACAAGCAGATTTTAACCAGAGCAACACCACTCATGGAAGATGATTATGGCTGAAAATTATGACTATTTACATAATTAGCCAGGCTGAAGTATTTTCTTCTTTATTCTCAAAAGTGAAATGCAACCGCTCTGTAACTTCTGTATGAATGACTTGCACAAGTAATAACTTGAAATATTAAATACATTATTTACCTTACAATAGCCGTCACAGAACAAGATGATAGTCTTCATAGGATATCTGACTACTGTTCAAAAATGAAAACAAGATGTCTACCACAAAAATTTTATAATGCAGAAGCAGTTGTAGAAGAGTGATAAAAAGGCAACATTGTTTTCAGCTCCTTTTTTCCTGTAGGAAAAGGATGATATACATGATGTATTTCACATAAATAACTTCGATTGATCTAATCCCTTGTCTTCTAATTAAAATATATATTAGGTTTCTCTGTAATGAAGGTAAACTGTCTGACAAGTCTAGTCCTTTTCACTTTAGCACACATTCAGTCCTCCATCATAAGTTGTCAGCTTCTTTGGAGATAATTGGTGGTACAACCACCCACCACCTTTCAGAACTAAATCTTACATTTAATTATGCAAAGGTATTTTTACAATGATTTAAAATGGATGCCTTAGCTTCAAAACACTGACAATCATATACCTTTAGCTAAGTTCTCTTTCTCTTTCAACCTTTTATGATGTATACTACAAAAATAAAATCTTTCATTTCTATCACTCAAAAAATCACAGATCCAGTAGGACCTGCTTATTTTTCAGTATCCTTCAGTAACATAAAAGGAATTCAGTTATGTAACATCACAGGTTTGTTTCTCTTGACACGCTAGTTATTAATGTATATTGTATTTTATAATCTCTGCCAGAAAGATTTACTCCATGGTTAATCCTTGTCTTTGATGTAAGAGGTTTTAAAAATGGTTATCTTGAAAAGACTTTGAAAAATCTGAAGTGTCTAATTACTGTAGCTTATAACCCAGTAAAACTGCTGAGAATGGAAATTCTACAGATCCACTTACCCAATTCATTTCCAAAGCCTGCATTGCACTAAGGGAAATTCTTAGCCTTTTTTTAACATAGCAACAGTGACAACTGCTTGCCTTCAAGTGTCTTATTGAGAATGTTGGGAGATGTACCAGGAAAACATTCTTAGTAGGTGTACAGAAAAAGAATTAAGAGTTGCATGGGCTGTAGAAGTGTACCAGTACATTTTTCTTTACATAGCTTTTCAAAGCAAAAGTAAGGTTACAGGTTCAGAACAATTTTAATTTCATGTGATCCTCAGAAATGATGAAAAAAAGAAACCCTAAAAAAAGATGTTTTTCTCTTTAAGACTCAACCTTCCTTGCTTGGTTGGTTGTGGGGTCTTTTTGTTTGATTGAGTTTTTTAATTTTGTTAGTTTTTTTTAGTTTTGTTCTTTTTTTTTTCATATCAGTACTATGAAATCTTGAGAACAACAGAAATTATAAACTGATCAATGGTGGTTGTGTTTTTCTAAAATATGGCATACATTTACAGAGCTTACTAACATATGCCAAAACCCTGGCTATATATGTAATTTAGAATTACTCTTTTCAGCACTCATTATATCCATTAATTCCTTACAGGTCTTCTCTTACCACATAGAAAGAATTTGCTTATGGAGTACAACTGACTTAGACCCACAGGAACCCATGCTGTACCAGTAACTACTGAAGGACTCACAAGGCACAAAGAGGAGTAAAGGTCAATGATGAAGAAAGCAAAGTATCTGTTCCCCCTGCTCCTTCTCTTCTCTTACTCCTCTGTAGTTTCAGGAAATGTGAAATTGCACAAGTGTGAGCATGAGAAAGAGTGAAAAATAGAGCTGAAGAGGATTTTCCAATGCAGTAAAACATGCTACCATGAGGAAAACACAGGGACTTCAGAAGTGCGTTGATGAAAACGTGGAGGAAGAGATCCATACAAGTGCAAAGACATACAGGAGGTCCTTGGTCATTTTGCTCATCCTCATAGCTCCTGCCCACCCAGCTTAGAGTAGTGGCCTTGCCTTGCAGCTTTCACATTGCAGGTCAAGCCCTTTTTCCTAGATTTTGGATAACTGGTGCAAGAAGAACTTCCATATCAAACTTCAGCATGTTTACAGAACAGAAACTCCATTAAAACAGAGTCACTCACCACCAAGTTTTTTCATTTCTATTAGCCAGATGGTGAGAAATTATTGTGCAACACTAATCATGATAATCAATATAAACTATGTTCAGACTCTTTTTTTCAGGGCAGGTAGCAACATTACAGCACATATGGATCTCCAAGGCCTTTTTAGAAAGCAAAATAAACTCCTTTAACAAGCCACTGAATGAGATCTATAAAACCAATATGTCACAATGAAAATGAGTTGAAACATAAAAGTACTGAGGCATTGGCCTGGCTTCTCTGACAGCTGTCTTCTGTACAGCCATGACCACAGCATGGCTGGAGAGGGTGAGCAGCAGGGAGGGTGGGGGAAAGCTGGGAGGCAAAAGAGCTCACCATCCTGCTTTTTGTTAGTTTGAAGGAAGTAAGATTTTATTTATAATAATGTTTATCCCACCTATAATATCAGCACTCCATAAAATTTTATTATTCTTATCTATCACTACTTTAAAAGAGGGGGGTGTCTGGAAGTTTTATTTTTATTCATTATATATATTTATGTACTTTTATGTGTATATTTTATATAAATGCACACATATATACATACGTATAAAAACTTGTTACTTTTAAAGAACATTTCTCCACAGGCAATTGTGTCCATACAAACCAGAGAAGGCTGCATTCAGACAGTATGTACAGAAAGAAGTTAGATAAACAGGGATGTCTCATAATGAAGTCTGCTTTGTTGATAAGAGAACAAGTTATCCGAATGCTGAATTCAGCTTGCTTTCTGTTGTTGCAGAAATGTACTGTGTGAAGTAGACAGATAGCAATTCGACAGTCATTTCAAAATTGAATTTGAAGGTGTAAAGTCATTGTTAAACCAGGGACAGATTTTAAGAAGCTACAAATGCCTTGCTTGCCTCCCACTTGGATTTAAATCCAGAAACACTTTTAGTACAGAGTTACAGAATGTATGTCTCATTTGGGTTTTATACCTTTGACAATGAATTCCGTAAGTGTACATTAAAAACTTAAAAGGGAAGCTTATCTTTAAGACTTATCTTTATATTTTATAGTTGGATAGGGACTACACCTAGAAAATCACTATCTTTCATCTTGGAAAACAGGTACTCAAAGGAAGCTTTTTTATTGTCATCATGACACAAGCATCTCTCATTTTACAAATTCATTAAAGCTTGAATGCCAAGGAAGACAAGATAGACAAAAACAATAAGGTAAATATTTTGCCACTTTCAACACCACAGTCCAAGAAGTCCACCAAAAATATCTTACAACTCTCTAGTATGTTTGGTTACTTAATGTACAGTATATTAAAAATTGTAAAATTATAAAAATATTGCATTATTAGCAAATTTTTGTGTAATCTGTTCAATAGGTTAACTTTTGCAAGATAAATTTTGTAATCATTTGAATCAATGTGATGTGGTATGCCACATGTTCTAAATATCACCCTACACAAGCATTAGTCTTCATGAGATAGTGGAAGAAAACAGTCTAAATATATTTTACTCTGCAGTTAAAACAAATTTAAACAAGCAAGAGAGTAAATAAGTTCCTTTCTTGCATAAAGATCTCAAGCTCATTTCTGCTTTGACATGCCAAAAAAATCTGCAGACAAAACCAGTGGAGATAAAAAAGTTAATACATAAAAAGATTTGGCATACAAACAGAAAAGAAGGAAGGTAAGAGTGAAAGAAGGGAGTAATTTAGGAAATCAGCTACCCAGAAGCAGAATTACATACACAGTGAAGCCTGAGGGGAATTTCTGAGTTTGTTAAATTGACAGAGTCATTCTTAAATAAAATAGCATTCAGTCACAAATGAGTGATTTATTTTTCTTTAGCCTCCTGCTGCCACAGGGAGTCTTCACATCAATAATCTCAATTTTAACTTCTCTTAATAAGAAAATTATCAAAAAGATTATTTTTCAACGATTTTGACTATATTTGGACATCCTGAGATTTTTTTTCCTCTACATACCCAGACTTAAGATGCAGTAGCATACAGCAGTAATATTTCAACTTTTTTTTTTTTTTTTTTTTTTTTACAATCATCAAGAAGGCTGTTCCTGTTTTTGTTTCTTTAGATCTCTTGGAAGCTTTTGATACACTGGATGACAAGATGTCTGAGGATACAGACATGAGAGACAAGCTCAACTCACTGCGTTCTTATCTTTCCTCTGAGAGAAATGAAGACTAGAATAACGCATCTATTCATGGTCTCGGTCATATTGAAAAATCTGAGGCGTTTCACTTTGCTCCTATTACCCCTCTGAAATGCCCATACACTAATGCACACAGTATGGGGAACAAGCAGGAGGAACTAGAGATCTGTGTGCACTTTCAGGACCATGATCTCATTGCAGTTATGGAGGCATGGGGGGACAGCTCACATGACTGGAATGCTGTCATGGATGGCTATGTCCTTTTTAGGAAAGACAGGTCAGCATGGTGAGGTGACGGAGTTGCTCTTTATGTGAGAGCACAACTGGAATATATTACGCTCTCCCTGGGAGTGGATGCAAAAACAGCTGAATACTCGTGGGTAAGGATTAAGGGGCAGACTAATATGAGAGACACTGTTGTAGATGTTTACTACAGGCCACCTGATCAGGATGAGGAAGCTGATGAGGCCTTCTACAGGCAGCTGGAAGAAGTCTCTCCCAATCACAGGCTCTGGGTGTCATGGGGGACCTTCAATTACCCTGACATTTGCTGGAAAAGCTACACAGCCAGGCATGCCCAGTCCAGGAGGTTCCTCCAGTGCACTGACAATAACTTCTTGATGCAGATGGTGGAGGGCTGTGAAGGAGAGGAGTAGTGCTGGACCTTGTACTTATAAACAAGGAGGGACGTGTCGAGGATGTGAAGGTAGGGGGCAACCTTGGATGTAGTGACCATGAGATGATGGAGTTCAGGATCATATGCAGCAGGCACAGAGCCACAAGTAGTATCACTACCTTAGACTTCAGAAGGGCTAACTTTGGCCTCTTCAGCTTGGAGAAGTCCTGTGGGATAGGGCCCTAGATAGTAGGGCAGCCCAAGAAGGTTGGTTAATATTCAAGTGCCATTTCCTTCAAGCTCAAGACCAGAGCATCCCGAAGCGTAAGAAACCAAGTAAGAGAGGTAGGATACCTGCATGGATGAGCAGGGAGTTAATGAAGAAACTTAAGCGGAAGAAGTAAGTATATAGAACATAAAAGAAAGGACTGACCGCTTGGGAGGAACACAAAAATGTTGTCAGAGGATGTAAGGAAGCGATAAGGAAAACTAAGGCCTCCTTAGAACTGAACCTGGCAAGGGAGGTTAAGGGCAACAAGAAAGGCTTTTTCAAGTACATTGGAGGAAAAAAGACAACCAGTGGAAATGTGGGCCCAATGCTGAATGAAGTGGGTGCCCTGGTGACCAAGGATATGGAGAAGGCAGGGTTACTGCGAATGCCACCTTTCTCTTGGTCTTTATTGCTAAAACCAGCCCTCAGGAGTCCCAGAGCTTAAAAACATAGAGGAAGTCATGAGAAAGGAATGTTTTGCTTCAGTTGAAGAGGTTTGGATTAGAGATCAATTAAACAAACAACATCCACAAATCCATGGGCTCTGATGGGATGCACCCACGAGTGCTGAGGGAGCTGGCAGAAGTCATTGCTAGGCCACTTTCCATAATCTTTGAAAAGTCCTGGCCAACAGGGGAGGTGCCAGAGGACTGGAGCAAAGCCAATGCCACTACCATCTTCAAAAAAGGCAAGAAGGAAGACCCAGGTAACTATAGGCCGGTCAGCCTCACCTCCATCCCTGGAAAGATGGTGGAACAACTTGTTTTTGGTGTTATCTCAAACCATGTTGAGAAAAAGAGTTTATCATGAGTAGCCAGCATGGATTCAACAAGGGGAAGTCAGGCTTGACCGGTATGATAGCTTTTTATGATGACATCAGTAGATGGATTGATGAGGGGAAGGCAGTGGATGTGGTCTACCACATCCAATACATCTTCCATATCTTCAGCAAAGCTTTTGACACGGTCTGCCATGGCATCCTTGTAGACAAGCTTAGAAAGTGTGGACTGGATGATTGGGTGGTGAGGTGGATTGGGAACTGGCTGAAGAAAAGAGCTTGGAGAGTTGTGGTCAATGAGGCAGAGTCTAATCGGAGGCCTGCAGCTAGTGGCATCCCCCAGGGGTCAGTGCTGGGTCCAGCCCTATGCAATATATTCACCAATGACATGGACAAAGGAATAGAATGTACTCCCAGCAAGTTTGCTGATGATACCAAACTGGGCGGAGTGGTTGCCATGCCAGAAGGCTGCGCTGCCATCCAGCGTGACCTGGACAGGCTGGAGAGCTGGGTGGAGAGAAATCTAATGAGATGCAATAAGGGCAAGTGCGAAGCACTGCATCTGGGGAAAAATAACCCCATGGATCAGTACAGGCTGGGGGCTGTTCTCTTCGAGGGCAGTTCTGGGAAAAAGGACCTTGAAGTCCTAGCAGACAACAGGATGACCATGAGCCACCGGTGTTCCCTCACAGCCAAGAAGGCCGATGTCATCCTAGGATAAATGAAGAAGAGCATGCCAGCAGGTTGAGGGAAGTTATCCTCCCCCTCTACTCTGTGCTGGTGAGACCTCACCTGGAGTATTGTGTCCAGTTCTGGGCTCCTCAGTTCAAGAAGGATTAGGAAGCGCTGGAGAGGGTCCAGCGCAGGGCCACTGAGATGATGAAGGGCCTGCAGCACCTTCCATATGAGGAAAGGCTGAGAGAGCTGGGCCTGTTTAGCTTGAAGGAGACTGAGGAGGAATCTTATCAATGCTTATCAATATCTAAAGGGTGGATGTCAGGAAGATGGGGCCAGGCTCTTCTCAGTGGTCACCAGTGACAGGACTAGGGGAAATGGCCAGAAACTGGAAAACAGAAGGTTCAGCCTGAAGGTGAGGAAACACTTCTTCACTGTGAGGTGACAGAGCACTGAACAGGCTGCCCAGAGAGGTGGTCGAGTCTCCTTCCCTGGAGACTTTGAAAAGGTGCCTGGACTTGTTCCTGTGTGATCTACTCTAGGGGATCCTGCTATGGCAGGGGGGTTGGACAAGATGATCTCTAGAGGTCCCTCCCAACCCCCACCACTCTGTAAATCTATTCTGAGCATATAAAACACACACATGCGTACATATAAATAGATAAGGTACAGTAAATTGTGCCTGTTAAGCATATATCTGAGAAAACAGATATTTTTGTCTGTATATTTAGATGCAGATGGCATGAGATTTATTCTTTGCTTTCTCTAGACAGACTCCCTATATACACATGCACACAGGGTTAAATTTTCCCATATTTTGGAAAACAGCAATTGAACACATGAAATCCCTTCAGTTGTTCAGAACTCAAAATATTAGAACTGGGAATGAATTGTAAATTTTTCTGTCTTGCAATGAAGAAGCGCTAGTAAATGAGAAGACTGGATGGAAGGTGCTTGCTCACTAACTGAAGGTGAGGTAAAAGTTATTCTGGAGTACTGGAAAGAATGGTTTCTCATCTGAAGGAACAGGTTCACCAGTAATGACCAAGGTTTACATGATTAGGCTACCAACTGTTGCTGCATACTCAGCTTTAAACTACTGCTGCGAAATATGGTTTCTCTGCTCCAGAAATAGTTTATTTACATTACACATGCATTACTCACAGATGTCTCTTTCCATCTGCGCAAAGTATTCAATCACTTTCTGCTTGAGTTTACTTATTTTGAAATTACTAGAGTCAATTGTGAAACTTCTTCACTTCAAGAGATAGATATTTCTACATATTCACCTGCTAACTTTTGAGTTGGAGAGCATATGTGATCGCAAAAGGGCTAAACCGATCTTCCAAAGTATGTACATTATTGTGTGTCATGTCGTATTACCATATACTGCTACAAAAAGCTGAGCTTCCTGGAATTCTTGCTCATTGTGACATACCAACTCTTATGAAATAGCAATTTCCTGAAATAAGCATACATTGGAATAAGCACAGTCCGCCAGAAATAACTGTCCATTACATTTGAACTAACCCTCATCTCATTGTGAACCCTGAACTATGAAGCTAGACTCTCTCACAGACAGAACTTCCTACATCTATCCGTATTTTGTCATATCTACACCAAACAATATTTGTGTCTAGACTCAGTGGTTGTCCTCTCAACTAGGTCACCTTCTCAGCTGTCTCCCAGGCTCCACGCATTTTTCCAATGAAAACAATAATATTAATCTTAGTGATGACTTTGTTTCTCTTTTCTCCATCCTTTATATTTCACTTTCAACACTTCCTTTCCTAATGCACATCTCATAGAAATCATCAATTGTTTAATAATATTTGGCTAAAACTTGATGATTGAAAATTATTATTTCTTCCTGCTGGAAGATCATTTCTAGCATCTGTACTTTAAAATGGATTATTAAGGCATCCAGAGAGAAATATTGAAGGAAAATTTCAAATAAAAATTAGTTGTACTCATAAATAACTCATCGCCTAGGGAAAAAAAAAAAAACAAAACCACAAACAAAAATAAAAGAAAAAAATGCAAAAAACCCTGACTGAATTAAAGATATTCAAAATTATCATGTGACAACTAGTTAATTATTATGAGTTAACCAATGGCACAGCTAGGTGTAGTGAGTAGGTTTCTAATATGTCTATTTATTTATTTATTTTTAGGAATGGTATGATATAAAATATCCTGTGTGTGGGATTTTTTTACTTGTTCAACTACTGTCATTTCACAAGCAATCAAGGAAATTCCAACAAATCTATCAATTAACACCAGTGTGTACAAGGTAGCAGTAGAATGATTTCTATCATTATAATTTAGATCACAGTCCCAAATTGTCATTACAGTGAGATAAATACCAAGCTGTGAGAACTCGATATGTGTTAGACAGTGAAAGTGCAACAGCAATTCAGCCAGAGACATTAAGAACATTAATGAACAAACATAAATGTCTGAAAATGAACCTCTTAAGAATGCAGAACAGTTCCCTGTAAAAATAAAACTAGGGAACTGTAACAGTTTAAAAGAAAGGATTTCCCAAAAGAGACACACAGTGAAACTGAAAGCAGAAACTTTTCAAACAGAGTAGCTAATTTAGAGTATAACAGAGAAACTAGCAAGAGCATATCGTTAATTGAAGACAAAGCTGTGAGTTAGTCTCAAAAGAAATATTTGGTACTATTAAATTGAAATATACTTTAGATTATTCTAGATGAAGATAAGTGAGGTGCTACATTTTTCCTCTGACAGTTGGAATAGCCACCCCTTGTTTGCTTGCTTGTGTTTCTAACATTTCCTCTGAAATTAGCCTACAAGTTTCTTTGGCAGTGGGTCCAGTATAGAAGAATTAAAGGTGGCTGTTATTCTGTCCAGGAGCAGAGGCCATACTGTGACTGCTGTGTGTGGCAGACATGCATTACTTTTAAGTGCTAAGCCAGATGGCAGGTAGTGGATGCCTGGCTGGTATTTTCAGCACTGTATGCCGTGTATTACCATTTGAAGGATTCCCACATTAAGGAAAAATATTAACAAATTCTGGAAGCATTTTAAAATGGACGAAAGCTTTATAGCTAAAGTGCTGCAAGCCTGCACATCTAGAATAACCATTTTTCTTCAAGGCAACCTGTGGAGAAAGTTTGTTTGCACATCTCCTTCCAGATAATCAGAGAAGTAAACTGTCTTGGATGCTTCAGAAATGATTATAAATTATAGATTGTAAATGAGTAAGTACGTGAAATTTGAGGCTGAATTGGAAGAAACTGTTAAAAATAATTACTTTTCTAAGAAATAAAATTAAGAGCCACAATTCCTGCAGAATGTCTTAATATAAAAATGAATTATTCATTTACTTTAAAAAAAGATTTAAAAAAGAGTGTGTTTTTGTCACACAACTTCTGCCATTAAAAAACATTTCATGAGCTTCTTAGTATTTTCCTTAATTTGCACCTTATCTTTTTTCTTAACTCTATCCACTCGTTCTTGACTTTTATATCACACATAATCTGACAAAAATTAAATTTGTAGAGGTTTAAGATAAATGCTGGTTAAAAAGGTATGTGGCCAATTAACTTTCTGTGATGAGCCTTGTTGTTAACCAGTTACATTTAAAAAACCCAATAATAGTACTACATT
>NW_010271318.1:62854-103921 GCF_000690775.1 Eurypyga helias
CCTACCACAGTGGGGAGAAGAGATGGAAATTTCTTCTTTCTACCAGTTGGTCCTCCATGCCATATTTAAACTGGCACAACAATTTTTGCCTAGGAATAATGCCAGCCAAACAGATGGCCATAAGTGCTGCTATTCAGGGGAAACCAAAATGTATATCAGCTTTGAGAAGGATTTGGGTAATATCCAGGGGATACCAAAGCAGAGTTCTGAGATAGACCTTCTTCTCAGTTATAAAGGTATAAAAGTATACAAATGAAAACCTGAATTTCTTTTTTTACAGTCCTAATATCAGAGGATGAAACTTTTGCTGTTTTATAGACAACCATCAGTAATAAATCTGGTTTTATACCTATTTAGATCTTAATCTTTACAGGTTGCTTCTCAAAGCTGATCATTTTAGGTTGTCAGTCTTACAAGACAGGCTGCACACTTGTCTTGATCCTGATGTCTGTCTACACTGGCCTTTTGATTTGGAGCCTGATACTACACTCTGACTAAAAATTCACCAGTTACCCTCAAAGCCTACAGTGTCTCACTTTTTCATCTCAGGTCTTAATCCTGTTAGGAAAAAGGAGGAAAATAGCTTAATAATAATTCAAACTTAATCCTACAAGCAATATGGATACACCTTCAGTCTCACCGTGACTACAGTCAATCAAAAAAAGTCCCTACAAAACACATGTGGGTTTTATCTACTCTGAATGTTTCTGGTGTAAGATTGTACCTAGTACACTCTACCTTAATGTATATCATACCAGCATCATACCACTCTTATCAGATTTGGATTTTCTTACTTACTTTTCATTTCAAACCTCTACAAGAATAACTGTCTTAAATCAACATCTTTTATTTGATAACATTATAATACCTAAAAATATTCTGTCCCACTAAATTTTGTGTTTCATTACCAGCTTGGTGACACAGCCTTTTGTCCAGCCACAAAACTGAACAAATACAACCTTCCAGATTTCCTGTTTCCTACTGGTTTGACATGCTTTGCTTTCTCCAAGATGACAACACTGGAATTATTGACGTTGCTTAGGCATTGTGTCTTATACACTCATGTTGTTCTGCCTACTGTGAAAACTAAAAAGGATTTTTTTTTCCCTAAGTACAGAATCAGACTGTTACAAAGTCAACAACCTACAAACCTCAAAAACCTGATTTAAGATAATTCATACACTTTTTTGCATAGACCTGGAAAAATCTCTATAAAGAATACAATTGTTACATAAGAGTTAAAGATCTAATGCAGGTGCATTATACAGGGTCATGATCTCAGGACCTATTCATGTCCTCCACTCTGTGGAAAAGTGCAATTTTTTGTCTGAAGTCGTTTGTCCAAACACGATATTTTTATATTCATATTAGAGCTAATGCTCTACCCACGACTTTAAATGTCAGGAAAAAAAGAAACTAGTCTAATTGTTTCCAAGCAGCTGAATTATACACAATTTATTTTCTTTTTATCATGAATGGTATACAACTATTCCCGAATTATTTAAAAAAAAAAATCTTTTGGCATTATTAAAGTAACAGCATTTTCTTAAAAAAACACCACAACAACAAAAATAACAAGAACAAAAACCCAACAAAAACAAAAACACCAGGCGGAAAAAAAATCCACCTATTCAAAAGAAAACAACAGTTACATCTCATAAAACCTGAGGTAGAGGTTAGATCAAACAACTTAGGTGTCTGCAAGCAATGTTAGAGACGAAAAAGAATTTGAAAAATAAAACGTAACCTACATTTATAGCTAGGACATGATCATACATCTTCTGTCAACTGCCTCCAGCCTGAGCCCAGCTGATTGATGTCACCCTTACACCACAAGCTATTGCTCCTGGTGATTTTGCTAGCTACGTTTCTCATAACCATATGTTAACCTATTTCAGTCAAAATTATTTAATATAGCAAATGCCTGATACTTAATTTGCTTAAGCTAGCACTGTCTATTTTATAGAAATAGATTAGGGATTACTTTCAGAGAGAGTAGAAAGCTAGTTACAAAGTGTCACATGCTTAACTATTTGCATTTGTTGTGATCAGTGCATAATCTGTACCAAGGATATTGTTCTGTGTCTGTTAACACAGCTGTTTGAACTTTGTTCTTAGTTTTCTTCATTTACATGTAGCTAATCAGCTTGTACTGATGTCTTACTATTATTTATTTATGACTGTGCTTTTCCAAAATATACAAAAGCATGTTTTAAAGGTTACATTATTTCAGGAATTTTTTACCACCCTCTAAGTTCAGCATTAATTAAAAACACTTGGTACATCATAATGCTCAATGACGCACATTTGTTCTGACTCCTGAACTGAGTCACAATAACTGAAAACCTTAGTTTCAGAATCAGAGTTTCAAAGTAAAACCTAACTATGCCCATGTGGCTCATTAACCCCTTTCAGCTGCCCCTGGGGTTTTCAAACAGGCTAGCTACTGTGGTAATGGAGAGCATCTCAGAAAGAGAGAGAGGTGACAAAGGAAAAATGTATCTTTGTTACTGCCTCAAAGGTATATCATCTTTTTGATAACATTTGCCTAGAACTCTGACAGGGAAGAAGTGTTAATTCTTCTTGCATTGGAACAACTAATCCTGAAGAAAATTTAAACCTACACTTTGGCCGCTCTGTTGAAAGATGGGCATAAAGAACATTTCAGTCTTTGAAGTAATCAAAAAGTAATCACATTGAAGTATATTATTTAGTACTCTCGCTGGTTTTGACAGTAACTCTGGTAACATCTGAAATAAGGAACAGAATATTAAATTTAATTACCATCTAAATTTTAACATATTGCTTCAAAAATATTAATGTAACCTTTTTATGAAGTTAGAGAAAAACTGCCTCATTATAATAGCAGATTGACTACTACTTCAACCTTAAATTTAAATCAACTTTATATAAACAACGAAGAGTGTGTGTATAAAAATACAGTAATAAAATAAACCACTAATTTGAATGGGTAATACATGTTGTCATGTAATCAATATTCTATTTTTAGTCTATATTTTACATGTTGAGCTTGAGGAATTATGTTTAAAATTGGATCACAGTCTCAATTTTCATGCTGTTTCTGATAATTTACTGCTATTTTATATCAAAGATAGTTTTATATATGTTTAAACATAATACCTTTTTTTTCCACCAGTTCACTGTTGATATAAAGGGAACCAAGAAGAAGTCAAACAACTACTAGTGTGCCTTCAAATACAACTTCTGGAATGTAGAAATAATTAATTGCTAATACTCTTATGTTTGATCAACATCATTATATTACTGTTATTCTGAAGTATGGAATATATCAGGGCATAATAATTGCTGTGCTTATCTTACCATGACTTTCCTTAAAAAAATAATGAAATCTATGACTCACACAAAGATATTAATGTAATTAAGTCTGCCATAAAGAGGATACTGTGCTCCTTCACTTCAATTTCCAGTGAAGTTTCCATACCTTCTCCCACTGCTGCTCCATTCCCTGTGTCCTGTCCCCATCCCTATCCCTCCCCAAAGTCTTAAAAGGACATTTTTGAATAATGGCTCTACTGAAAGGCAGAGGAGCACTCTTTGCTGTGTCTGGTTTGGATTCAGCAACAAACTGGAATTCTGACGAGGACAATGGACACAGTATGTGTTCTGTCCCAAACACTCTCATAACCTCTTTTAGTGTTGTGGTCAAGAAAACTCAGCTAAAACGTGTGTCACCTGATCATGCTATTTAGTCAAATCAAACTTAATAATGACATCAAACCAAGTCTTGCTTTGCACCATCCTTAGGTCTTTATTCACTACCTAGAAACAGAAGCAGATAATTTATGAACCCATGAATATTGTCCCTTACCAAACACACCCTTCCACAAATGACAAATTATCATCTATAATTAAATTAAATTTTCCACTCTTTTCATGTTATTTTATTTCATATGCCCATTTATGACTTCTTTAATCTTCTTATTTTATTATTTCAACTGCAACCTCAAAAAGTACAAACTATTTTGCAATATACATATTTATTCATTTTACTGTATTATTTTCATAAGATACACATGTGGAAGAAGACACACGTGGAAGAAGACACACACGTGGAAGAAGACACACATGTGGAAGAAGACACACATGTGGAAGAAGTTTGCAACAGAATCAGTTTATTAAGTGGAAAGAGAATATAGAATTAGTTTTATCTGGGCTTTTTCCTTATGCTCACAACCTTCCAAAACCAGAAAAAAAAAATATGGAATGCAGACACAGATATTCAAACAATATCTGAAAATTACTTCAAGCTGTCAGAAACAATTTAAATGTATTTATTGGTCATATACTGCGTGACTATCATCTGCAACCAGCTATTCACAACAAAGTTGCCTTTTATATCTACATATGTAGTATGTACCTATGGGGGTGCAAAAGGAAAAGAGCTTAGAAAAGTGGATGAAAGGCCATATCTAACCGTGTTACCTTGTTAAAAGGTGTCTGAAGTGAAAGTGAACATACCATGGAAATTATGGATTTCAAATGCTGCTGCACATTTCCTCTGTTTTGTTACTGCAGCGTCAACAAATTCATTACAATTCTGGTCAGCATCACCAATTTAATCCTCATTTTAAAGGGTCTGGAAATCAATTATTTATCTAAGTCAATCTGAAACATGGTCTACCTTGCAGGTTCAATTCTATGTTGCTGTAGGATGAATAAATAGGTTACTTTTGAATTTCTATTGCTCATATCTGACCTGTTCTTCTCTAAAATACACAATGAACTTACAGTTTCTTGGAAGAGAACAAAATAAGACAGTCCTTTGTGAATTGAAACTATTTCTCTATTAAATGTAATGATTCATTTGCTCTGGTGTACTAGCCCAAGAAAAAGTAAACATTCGTTTGAAACAAAGAAACCCTATTTGAGATCTGTGTTAATGTACACCACCGTGTTTCTAAGGTTTCAAAATCTTGCGCCACACAAAACTTAGAGGAATCAGCACAAAACTAAGGACAACAAAAAATTACTTTTGTTTTTCCCCATTCCTGACTTCTATTGAAAATTATTTCAAAATACATTTTCAGATGGAGGACAGAAACAAAGGCTGTTGCTGCACTGCATGATAAAACATCATGCATCTAAACAGAGCTGACAGATTATACCAAACATCAGGCTGATAGCACAGCTGTACACCACTTCCTCTATCAGTTGCTGAGCCAATAGAAATACACCTGCACAACATTACACACCATGGACATGACAAGTGTCCTCTCTCTGAAACGCTGCATATGATCTCACTAAATAAAATAGATAAATCTAAAACTACAACCAGTCACTTAATAACAGCACCTGAAAGCAATCCAACTGAAGAAAACATTAGTATTTGGACTAAAATTTTTTTTCAGTTATATTTTCCCCCAAGGCTGACTTGGTTAAAAACAGATCATTCCAAAAGAATATGTATTTTATCCTAAAGTATTTCTTTCTTATGAACAGGATTACATTTCAGAGAACAGAAAAGGCAATTAAAAAAAAAAAAAAAGGACCACTAACACACCCTTTAAATGCCCTGACATCCAGTCAGTGTAATACTGTGTTCTTTGTCTTTCGAATAATGGGGGAGGGGGGGAGCAGAGGGAAACCACACACAAAACTCCTCATTTTGGGGGGTGGGGAAAAGTCTAACTAAAAATTATATTAATTACGTGACACACTTATTTTTGAGTGTAAAGTTTATATTATCTCTAGTATATGATGTTATAAACTTTCCTGGGGAGGAATAATCCCATGCACCAGTACATCCTGGTGGTCCAGAAAGGTTGTGCAGATACTGAAAACCCAGCTGGACACAACCCTGGAGTAACAGCTCTAGCTGACCCTACTTGATCAGAGGAGTTGTATCAGATGATGATCTCAAGAGGTCCTTTCTGTGAAGAGCAGTAATAGCTCACTGTGTGCAGAATGTAACATCTAATTTACTTAGATGGTCATAATACATTTTGTGTCGTAATAGACAACTTGACAATGAACCCAACAATGAAACATTACTTTTTGACACCGTTTTTACTTTCCATCAAAATGAAACCACAGACCTTTTTCTTGCATAAGTTTGTGCAAGGGAAAAATAGCACAAGCAAAGCTAAATGACAGAAACTTTTCTCTTTTACAGTGCCTACCAATTCTCTGAGGACAGAGGAAATATTCTTACTGTGTCAAAAGTTTGCAGTTCACTTGTTTCCAACTAATTGACATTATGCTACAAGAATCCAACTTGCAGCATGGAATAATTAAAAAGGGAAACTGAAAATTAGTTGGGTCCTACTTAAATCTCCCAGTGGGAAAGACAAATCTCCCACAGACAAGCCTGTACAGAGTAGTACCTTACTCACAAAGGTCAAGCCGTTCAGCTGCATTGAGAGCTACAGACAGAATGTCATTTACCTCAAAGGCACATGGCCTTTCATTCATAGATTTAATATTTGGACTGTGTTTTAGTACCTTAAACACAAAAAAACCTTAATAGAGTTAAACTTTCCACTGACATATGTGAGGGTAATTGGGACTTCAAAACATCATCATCATTTTTGCCTTCTTATGACTGAAATAAGGGTGAACAGACAACTAAAATCTGAAACAGAAATAAAGGCAATCTGTCTTCCTTTCTAGGGGAAGACATTTTGGTAAGTATAGAAATGACACAGACAAATCATTCCTAACATTCATCTTCCCACCTTTTCTAAATGTCACAATGCATATGATATCTAAAAGCAATTTTGATTTATTGATTAGAAACTTAAGGTCATGCTATCTCATGGGCTTGTGTGGAAAGAAAGGGTATCTGAGAAATACTGTTATATACAGCAGCTATTTATCATGGAAGAAGGTTGCCTCTTTTACTATAATTTAAATAAAAATGTGTCATTTGAGTTTCTAAATAAACCTGTGAAAATGATTGAAGGCTGGATGCCTAGCTCCAGGAAGATTCTTTTGAACCCTGCTCTTAGATCTTTTAAGCATGTTAATTTATACTGTCAATATGCAGATAAGTCACATCCAGGGGTGGTCAGGTGGTTAAGAGATTACTGAGGTGTATAAAAACTGTGGGAATACATGTTATACCGATTTGGATTGCATTTTGTTCCCAACACTTTTTAAAAACTGTCTATTTAATGTCATGTGTCTCTATGTATGTGGAAAACTTGAATGAATTGTGAACTTTACAGTAAATCAAGAAGTTTGGGGTTTTTTATGTGAAGTTGTCTTAATAAAAAAAAAAAGTGTTTAGTATCTAAAGTTAACCTTTTAAAACTTGATGTTTATCCTATCTGCTTATATCCTATCTTATCATTTTATCCTATCTGCTTAAAACTTGCTTAAAAACACACATTCTCAAAACAAGTCACATAAGTTAACATAACCAAAACAGTTCTACTTTAAGTCCACAATGAAATTTGTAAGATACAGGTCAGGTCTTTTTCCCATTTATATCAAGTATGTTATACAAGATTTTTGTTAGTTTTGAAACTGCTTTTAGGAGTCTCAGGCTCATTTCATTCTAGATTTTGAACCTTCAGTATCCATTTCTATCTCATGACCTGAACTCATCTTGATGTTTAAAAAACCAATACAGCAGTGAGAGCAGATTATGTAAGAATGGTTTTCTTCCAATTGGTGAAAACAAGTTATGAATTAATTATCATTGCAGCTGAGCAGCAAGTGACTATGACAGTGCATTTTGACAAAATTAATAATATAGTAGGAAAAAGTTAAAATACTTTTTCTTCTGAAAATCAAAATCTAAGTGAGGTATAGGACGTGAAGGTTATACCCAAATTTATGTCATTAGCAGTAAGTGGGTCATAGTCAGGAGTCATATGCAAGCCACGTGTATAAATGTGAAAAAACCCACAAAAATCTTGGATGGGACTATATCCAAGACTACAGATTATGTGCTGGTTTTAGTTGCGATAGAGTTAATATTCCTCACAGTAGCTAGTACAAGGCTGAGAATAATATTGATAAGATACTGAGTTTTTAGTTATTGTTGAGAAATGTTTATATCAAGTCTAGGATGTTTTCAGTTTCTGATAGAGCACCTGTCTTCCCAGCTTCTTCGCTACAACAATCTGGGAGCAGACACATCCCAGACAACTGACCCAAGTTGACCAAAGGGACATTTCATGCCATAAAATGTCATGCTCAGTAAATAAGTTCAGGGAGGAGCAACCTCTGGGCATCAGGGGCTGGCTGTGCTCCAGTCAGCCGGTGGTGAGCAGTTGTATCATTTAGATTATTTTTCTCCCCCTCCCCCCCCTTTTTTTTTTCTCCATTACATATTATTATAAGTAGTAGTGGTATTTCATTACATATTATTATTATTAATAGCAGTAGTATCAATATGTTATTTCATTTATTTTCAGTAATTAAACTGTTCTTGTCTCAACCCATGAGTTCTCTTGTCTTTTTCCTCTGATTCTCTTGCCCACACAACTGGGGAAGGAGGGAGGTGAGCAAGTGGTTGTGTGGTCCTTAGTTGCTGACTGGCGCTAAACCAGGAGCGATGGCTACAGTTAGGAATCTACAAGTGTGTTGGATGTCTAATTCCTACTATCGCCACAGAGAGTCAAACACCAGTAGACCTTAGGTGTTGGTCTTATACACACCCAAAAAATGGGATTCCCACCCATTGCCAGGTGCCATATGAGATTTCAGACCTTACATTTACCCTAGTGTAAAACAGTGACGCTAATTATGTTGAGGGACAGAAAGAGATAGAAAAGCTTCATTACCCCTCAGAGAGACAAACCAAGAAAATTGTACCTGACATACTTTTTTTCCAGGGATGACAGAGAAAACAGTTGATCTGCATTACATGTAAATACAGGACATCAAAGGCAGAATGGTCTTTATTACTCTGACTCTCTAATGTGCCACACAAGGCTCTACTGAACCACTGTGCTGCTCCCCCAATAAGTCATTGCACGGATAGAAAGAAACACAGAACATGCATGGTTCCAGAGAATGGAACCCATTGCTGCCTCCAAGGTTTCACTTCAAGATGTTTTGCTAATTCCACATAATCTTCAGGGCGGGTCTGTGTGTTTAGAAAAGCTCAGCATTGGCACATGCTTACTCCCTCAGAAATCAGTTGAGACCATATTTAACCAAAGATCTTGAAAAACCTTGACTTGACAAAAAGAGATGCAGAGATTTTTACAGGAATAAACCCAACATATAACTACAGCATTAGGTCTGTGACAATATTGTTGAATTCAGCATAAATCAACACCTGCTAACTGCCAAGTCTCTTAGGCAGGTTTGCCCATCTGGTGCTGTACAGCTAAAGAGCTACCCAAAGTCACTCTCAATATTTTAGGCTGACACAATGATTTATGACAATGGAGATTAGGGGTGCAGGCCTAGAAAAGAAGATGTGAATTACCTTAATTTAGACATCTTACTGAATTTGAGCCATAAGTAGAATAAATCAACGTATTATCCTGTCCTTACTTTGTTAATAATCCTGTTTTACTTTTAGTATTAAAGTTGTGAGTCATGCTTAAAGACATCGGACCGACTTGGTTTCTACTTTATTTGTCAGAAACACTCATAGAGTATGTAAAATTTTGAGGACATTATTTTACTGTTGTCCTGCAACTAGAAGTTTTATAAATTTCTGGAATTAATCTCCCTTAGGGACCATGAAAGAGGATACAGCTAAGGGCTGATGTGTCAAACTCTCAGTATTTATTATGAATATTAATATATTGAAATACCTGTACTTTTAGCACTGATGCATTTTGTAGTGTGCATACATTTCTAATTCAATTTACTAGGAGTTAGTAATTCCACTTTCAATTTCTTCTTGTCTTCAGATTTACTGGTTAAAAAAGGACTGGAAGAAAGTTAAAGAAATTCCACAGAACTTATTAGCCTAGAGGAAATACTAGATGAATATAAGTATCTTTACATTCCTGTCCTTGCAATTAAGTTTTGCCTGAGCTTCAAGTGACTTCATCAATGATAGAACTGGTCAATGAACACAAACTAAAAACCATTAAATTCCATCTGAACGTGAGAAAAAAATGTTTTTACTATGAGGATGGTCAAAGATTAAACCATGTTTGCCCAGAGAAGTTGTGGATTCTCTACTTTTGGTTAAATTCAAAGCCTGACTGAACATGTCCTGGACAACTTCCTTTAAACTAACCCTGTCTGAGAGTTGGAAGGTGTGGGGTAGACCAGGTAATCTCAATAGGTCACCTCCAAAACTCAAAAATTCAGTGATTCTGAGAATTTCAGTTATGTTAATAAGAGGGATTTAGTATCTTCAGAATACCTCCTTGTTCATGTTTGAATAAAGACAGGCCAATCATTCCTTTTTCTATGGCACATAACATTTGAGTTTCAATACAGAAACTTAGAGGTGAAGCTGATCTCACATTATATACGAAAGAGAAAAATTAAAAACAAAAAACCATGCAACTAAACAAATACCAAACAACCACCATGGAACTTCTGAACTCTTTGCTTCCTTTGCAAGCCTGGCTGCACATCAATTCTGTAGAGAAGACAAAACTTAGGAGACATAACTTTAGCTTTATTGTTTCAGGTGAATGGCAGATGAGCTTTCACTGTAGACAGTAGTCTTAAAAAAACATAGTGAATACTCTATTATATGGCATATCTTTATGGCCAAATGGATAATCTAGAAAGGAACTATGTCTTCTAAATTCATTTAGGCTGGGTTACCAGTTTTGCATTCATATTTAAGTCTTGGCATCAAATTTGTGCAGTCATTTTGCTTATTACAAAAATTCTTTTTTTCTGAGTTTGTAGAGTCATCCTGGCTTTCTGATTAACAACTAAAATACCATAAGTAATTTAGGTCTCCTGAAGTATTTTTACTGATTTATGAAAAAAAAAGACAGCCCATTCTAACTGCTTAGGACTGAGCATATTTTAGGGACACAGAGCTGATCCAGCCAGACTTCTCCTCTACCCACAAATCTTTTAAAGTGAACTGTGAATGTTAGGATCCTACCTACTCTTCTGTATTTAAGATCACAGCTAATTATTTTAAGAATAGGGTTTGTTCAAGCATTCCCATCTAACATGGTATGTTACACAACATACTAATTAACAAAAAAATCATTCTTTCCTATTTGAAGAGAGTGATTCACCGCCGAGATTGAGTCCACGTATATTTATAATAAGAACGGATTAAATGAACAATTTCTGTGTTACTTCTAAAACTATAAATCCTTTTTAAGAACTGAATTCTTAGCTCTTTATTATGAAAAACTTAGAGACAATACAATAATGAATCATGAATCATCACCTAAACTAACATCTAAAAATTGGTTGAGAAACTTTGTTACTGGTATATTTAATACAGTGGACCAGCATTTTGTCTTGGACTTGCACAAAGTACCAACATCAGAATTTTCATGGTGAGTCTGGCTAACACCACAGGCACCAAGTTAAATAAATGGTAGTTACTATGTTTTCATATAAGTTGGGCAAGAGTTGCAGAAGATAATGAAGATAGAAATGTTAAAATATTAGATTCATGGCTGCATACCAGGAAACATAGAGAATATACTTTCAGAAGTAGGATTTTCTTCAAATTTTGCCTTAAAGCTATCATCTGACACAATAATACTAAATAATAGAAACAACAGCAGAGAAGTACAGACGGCAGTAAATAGAGAGCAGTGTAATGAGGACTCAGCTCTAAGACAGAAAAGTAAAAACCCTGGAAAGTAAAAAGGATTGATGGTAAGTTATATGTGATATAAAAAGGGAAAACAAATAAGTTTCTTTATCAGTACACTACACACAAGTAATATATACATACATTAGACCTAAACCCATCTTCTGTGTATCATCCAGCTGAAGAAATAAGTAAAACTTCCAAGAACAAGAGGAGAAAGATTGTTCAACATGCTACCACTGCTGCATGAGGGAGGGAGGGAGATATAGTTTCAATTTAAAAGATTAAAATAACAAAACAAACAAACCAACACACACACACTCCCTTTTCTTTCTGAAGAAAAGGTGAGAAGCCTGCTGGGCAACAAGTAAAAGTATGAACCTGAGACTTCATGAAATATGTCAAAACCTAAATAAGTCAAAATTAAGTAGCAATTACTCCAGTTGGAGACCATGAATAAGATGGAAGTAGTTAAGACCCAGAGAAACAAACCCCACAGATGGAAATATAAACCAGAATAGGCAACAGCAATGAAAAACTGACTGAACCAAGATGAGATGTGACAGATATAGATCTGGGTAAATGGAAAAAATAAGAATGAGAGATGTGAAAGAAATCCCAATCAGAAACTAAAATTTTGAGGCATAACAATGAGAGGTGTAAAAAAGAGGTTTTTATGCAAGATGACATTTAAATAACTAGAAGGAAAGCAATAGAAGTTGTATTAAAAATAAAAAAGAAAATTGTAATTCCAAGAAATAATGGAGAGACTGCATATGGAGATTTTGCTCATCTCTGTAGACTGACACTTAGGCTTGAGCAGTAAATCAGTAGAGGGTAATCAGGTTCATCACTAGAGCTAATCAGACATTTTCTACAGCTTCAGCTGAACCAGGGGCATTCTTATTCCTGCAGGTAAGAATGAAGATCTATCAGGCTAGAGATTATGAATGAATGTGGTTTCAAGTTTGTAGTTAAGGTACCTCCATCCTGACTAGGTGAAAGATTCACGTTACGGTACCTGTCACAAAAAAATATTTGATCTTTGAAACAAATAATTACTTTCTACCAGATGGACAAGAGATCCTAGAGGAACAATTTAATGGCTACAAGTATTCTATACTTAAAGGTCTACTATGTAAAGTTGATCTTGACCATTTTTCTGCATTATACTCCAAAGATGTGAGAAAAAGAAGTAAATAAACCACCATATAAATATCAAGCGTTAATTTCATTTTGATGCTCAATAGGAGAACAAAACCATGACAAAAAAACCTGCATTAACTAATAAGCTAGAATTTTCTTGGATATGATTGTTCTGAATCTCATGTAAAGAATTTTGAACAATTTTCTGTTTTATTAAAACAGCCGCAAGGTTTCACAGGTGACTCAGCATCTATAGGTCACACCTGTAATAATCATTCTCTGTGTGTGATAAACCAAGCACATCAGGAAGTTCAGTTCTGCTTTTATAAGTTAGATTAATTTTTAAAAGGAAAAAGAAAGATTAACTCTTCTATGCTATGTAAGTGTGCATTCTTTCTTGATCAGATCTGAAGAATTAGTCCTGGGTTCATTGGTGTGTGCTTTACTGAGTGAGAATTATACCACTATTAGCAATTGTCTCGCCGCTGTGAACAAAAAAAACCCAAACACACACAGGGCTTAAAAAGCTGAGACTGCCGTGAGAAACCAAACTGATCAACTAGGCTTACCAGCAGCCTAGTCATTGTCATATTTTGTAATTTAATAGTGAGAAAATAATAATTCAAGAAAAAATAAAATCTATATTCTAATATTTATAATTTTGTCATTATTACTTCCTTTAATTCCTCAATACGTACACCTCATCTCCACTTGAGAGATTTCTGGGAAAGGATCATCACTTTGTACTTTGATCCAGAACACAAGGAACAATGTATTGCTTTTGCTCTGTGCACTTCTCATGTAATACTGTAATACAAAGACCTATTATAAAAAAGAAAACAAACAAAAACCCCCAACAAACCAACCCACACTTAAAAGTAAAAAAGAAATACACAAAACCCCAAACAATTCCTAACATCAACATTAGAGCTGTGTTTCAAAGCAAAGTCTTTATAATACTACACAGAATTAGAGTCTCAGATTACGGAAGTAAATACCATAAAAACTTCTTTCGGAATGGCTGGTATAACCTTTGCTCTCTCTAATCCCTTTTAAACATAATTTTTCAATTGTTTTCATAAGTTTACTTTAATAGTATTTTCCTTCCAATACCTAAAGAGATTTTATTCTTCCCCATTCAACCAACCTAATTTCAAACATGAAATCTTTCAGTGTATTTTCTCTGTATACACCTCCCCACGCCACTTAGGTGTTTTATTACCTGTACTTCTTATTTACAATCCTAGCAGTTTTCTCAGTGTGAAAAACCTCTCTCTCATTTTTTGATAAAAGACTTTTTATTCATTTATCTTTCAGAATACAACCATTTCTGTCCTCAGCTAAGGAGAATCTTGCTGACAATGGACTGACTTTTGACCCAGACATACACTTTAACTTTGCAATGAGAGTTCTTTTAAATGCTTTTTTCTGCTCTTCAATGTTCCTAATTCCCTGGAAAAGGTCACTTATTCCAGAAAGCAGTTTGTAGGTGGCTAAAAGATAAATGCAGTTTAAATCACATATGAATAAAAGTCCTCTTAGAGCTTCTCTTGAACTGAAAGGCTGAATCCAATTATGTTTTTACAATGCCAAAAGATAAATGTGCTTTGAACACCATCCAAGTTTAGGAAAAGAAGTTTCTTTGCTGTACTTTTCTTCTGGTAGCAACTCATTTCCTTAAGAAATTTCAGTTCTGAGAATCAGCATTTAGAAAAAAAAAAAAAAAGTTTTTTCCTCTATACTGATAATATTGCTGGGAGCACGGCTGAAGTATTGTGTAAATTATTTATTAAACCTTTTAATTTCTATTATTCTTCACCTAACAAATATCTTTTGTCTCGTGAAAAATCCTTCCCCTCCCCCCCTTCCATCTGTTTCCATGTTTTTTCCTCTCTCTGCTTTTTACTTTTCCATCTACCATGGAACAGTGAATTTTCTGCAACAAGAAAAACATTTCTTAAGAAAAGGAAAATGCTTCCTCTTATTCTGACATACAAAATGAGCAATTTCCTTACAGATTTACCTGTTGTTCTGTGCTGGTTACCAAGAGCCCTATCCTGTCTGGAACAGCAAATGCATTGCACAGAGACAAGGTCAACATCAGGTATATTAACAATTGAATATGTAGGATGGTTAGCAATTATTTAGCTGATTCAATTACTCATGAATATTCCCCACAAGCCTGTCTTTTGCTTAAGCACAATAATATAAATACATTTTTTTCCAATTTATACAACTTAAATTGTATCACTTAAAAACTCATTTTGCTGTTTAAGTTGCCAGCTATTAATATGTAAAGTAAAATGAAATAAGAAAGCAGGTAGACAACTTTGTAGTTTCTTCCCTTTTCCTCATCATCCTCCTTCACAATAACCTCTTCACGGAAGAACTGTATAATTTCCTCCTAAATATTTTTCCCTGTTCTTCAATTATTCTTCCAAGTTTCATAAATTAACTCAGCCACTGCTCTAGTCATCATTCAGAAGATTTCAATCTGTACCCCTCTTTATATACCTTTCCACAAGGAAGAATAAAACAAGCATTTCCATTTAATTCATACAAAAAGCCATCAAGACTTTGTACTAGTTTTTCACATTCATTGTTACTCTTTATAAATGTCAGATATTCATACAGACTATACTGGAACAGCAAATTCAGCACCACACAGGTGCTTGCTCACTCCTTCCCTACTCTGTGGGATGGGGCAAAGAGAATAAGAAGAGTGAAAGTCACAAAACTTGTGGTTTGAGATCAAGCCAGTTGAATAGGTGAAGCAAAAGCCATGCACACAAGCTAAGCAAAACAAGGAATTCATTCACAATTCCCATTGGCAGGCAGGTGTTCAGCCATCTCCAGGAAAACAGGGCTTCATCATGTGTAAGGAAGACAAACACCATCACTTTCAATGCCCTCCCCTTTCCTTCTTCTTCCACCAGCTTTATATTCTGAGCATGACATCATATGGTATGGAATATCCATTTGGTCAGTTGGGGTCAGCTGTCCCACCTGTGTCTCCTCCCAGCTTCTTGTGCACTGCCAGCCTACTCACTGGTGGGGTGAGAAGCAGAAAAAGCCTTGACTCTGTGTAAGTACTTCTCAGCAGTATCATCCCTGTGTTATCAACAGTTTTCAGCACAAATCCAAAACACAGGCTCATACAAGCTACTAGGAAGAAATTTAACTCTATCCCAGTCAAAAACAGCACAAGACCATTATTTAGTATGTAGTTTTCATAAGCCAGGCTTCCATATATACACACTTCGACATTCTTTCTACTGTTAGACCAAATTGCACCAAGTAATTTAATTGAAGTAAATAAAACTCATAAGAGGCAAATCTGAATTTCTTTTGCCTTACTTCTTTGTCCACTTCATAGGTGATTGTTCTGAGTCTGCTATGATCCGCCAAGTTCTGAGGGTGCACTTTCTTGTGAAATACATGATTGGGCCAGTGTCAAGATAAACTAGCTAGTATGAAAACAAAAGCTCAGAGAACAGGCCATACCCACTTCCAAGTTTGGTGGCTGTGTTTTAACTCTTACTTGTTCTCAGACAATAAAAGGGAAATTAGGTAAAGATACATGCTGCAAATTGCTCCAGGCAACTTAACTCCCAAGTCTTGCATTGAGATCAAATTTCAGTGCTGTGGCATGCATAGTGTATCTCATCCCTGAATCATATTAATCTTTTTTCTATACCTTTAAATGTGGTGACTCACTTATTTTATCCCATCAAACATCTGCACCTTATCAAATCTGTTTTCAGGCAAAAGTAATTTAGAATGCTTTTCACTTCACATTACAGGCTCAAAAGGTTATAGGTGAGCATAGGATCCCAACATACTTTTTCTGTGGGCTTAATGACAAATAACTTGCTTTTCCAGAAGGCTTTCTGTTAAGCAGAAACCTCCAAACTATACCAACATAGCCAGTTTTCTGTCCAACAGAAACATTATCCTACTTCTGAAAACAAATTTTGCAATTTGGTCAAGGAACTATCAGCGCACTGTGGCTTTGTAATATCTAAATATATGTAGGTTTTTTCTGTGCGTAGAGATTAAAGTGTTCTCTCTACTCCTCTGTTACCTGCTAAGCACTTGACAGTAAGATCAGTGGTTCCACAGCTCCTTACCTGCTATTGTGACCTACCTCTGATCTATTACAGATGCAGGGTCTATGATTTTGCAAAGCACCCTACCTACCTACAACAGTCCCACTTGTAAGGCAAATCATAAGGCAAATCAATCATTCACATTCTTCTCATTTATTATCGGTAACTTTTGCTGACAGAAGCTGCAGCTGCACATCTCTTCTAAGACTCCCATATATTTCATTCTGTAGTATTATCTAAAGCCATATTTTTCCATTTTGAGAGATACTTTATGTTTGCAAAATACATTTGTCAAAAACCCCAGCATTTACAAGTACACAGGAAAGAATCAATATAATATCAGACATAGTCGTTTTGCTTTACAATTACAAAACTTGCTTGCACAGAGGTAGATTTTCTAAGCTTGCAATATCAAAATTAACACTTCATATTCAATCCTTTAGAATTAAGCCCTAAGCATCTGGCTTTGTCAGACATTCCAAGGACACCAGATAGATTTTTTTATTTCTCACCCACAGTCCTTCCCACCTACAGTGCAGTGCAAAATCTATGTAAACTTAAACAGGAAGAGATGCAAAAGATCTCTTCCATTAGAAAGTGTTAAAAACTCTATAAAACAACAACAGAATGAATGACTGAATCACTTAGGTACAGGGAATATTTTCATCATATTATACAATGTTTTTAACTTACTTCTGTGTTTAATGTTTCACAACTAATTATCTTCTATCTGTGCATTGCAGCATTTAAAATTTCAAGGGGAAAACCAAAAAACCAAGCTATTCTGTTTCAGTAAAAAAAATTCAATAATAGAAAATTTATTGGTATGCTCTCCTTGAATTAAATCATCTTTGAGGGCACTGCATGCGTAACAAAGTTATCTGAGTATGCTAGCCTACTGACGTCTTCGGCAAGGCCTTTCCATGTTTTCTAAGGCAATGAGAATTGTTACCACTGCACTAGGGAAACCGTAGATCATAAAGTATAAACGCAGGCATAGATGGACAATACCGATGACTGAGACCACAGTGACCAAGGGGATCAATGGCAGAGCTAAATAAGCTAATAATTGTCTCATAGGTGTGGGTCATGGCAAGAGAAACTAAAAATTAACAATTTAATTTTTTTTTTATTTTCAGAATAAGATCATGTTTGTCCCATAGTGGTTCTGGAGATAATGAATATTTAAATATATGAATGCAGACAATCATTTATATTTTTTTAGTCCTAAGAAGCTTTTTGCTTACCATAAGAATAATGAATTTAGAATCACAAGTGGACTATTAACAGATATTCAAAACTCCTGATCCCACTCTATTCACAACTGCTGAAATAGATCTCAATCATAGTCTGTGTTAAATTCGTGAGTGCATACTGCAAGCATCTTCTCCTCTTTTTTTTTTCCTCCAGTATACAGTTAACAATTTTATACAAATTTCAATATTTTAAGAGAAAATAGTATCTCCTGCTTCAAGAAACAGGGTAATTTCCTTATAGAGGAGTTCAGGAAAATGACAAGAACTAGCTACATCCTTTTCTGTGTTCACAGAATGACAGTGGCATAAGAAATCTGGCCAGATAAACTTTTCAAAAGGTTTCCCACTGCGTTTATGGAGCATTTCTTCATCTTAATAATCTTTAAATAGAATTAGTGGTAAGCAAAAATAAGTTTTTTACTAGTCCCCATCTTGCTGAAATAAGTAAATACCAACGCAATACAATCTCTCCTACAAATAAAAAAATGTAGGACTTATAAAATCTGACTTGAGAAAGATATCTGTTTTGAAAGAACCTCTCTAGGATAGAATAGGGTAACTTCAGTTGGAAGGGACCTACAATGATCATCTAATTGACTACCTGACCACTTAATTTCCTTTTCTTGGTTATTCAAAACATGATTCATATGTCTATATAGGGATTTCTACTCACAGTTAAAATACTACTCAAGGAATCAGCAAACCTTTCATCTAAGTAAAAAACCCAAGCCTTTTCCTCAAAGCTAATGTCCTTGTAACTGCTTGTTAAAAGCAAGTGTCATTGTCCTCCATCCTCCCTGAAAACTGGTGGTGGAAGAGCTCTGGCACTTATCTTTCCCACAGGCACTGCAGATAGATTTTCCCTTTGTAAAGAAAAAGGTACACAGAAGATTCAAAATCCCAAAATGTTTGTTCTGTCTCATAGCTGCTCTGAGTAACAGCACACTGCTTTGCATGCAGTTTTAGTTTCAAAAACACTAACAAGGTGTGAAGTATTTGCAACTGTGATTAAACCAGAAACCACACAGTGTGCTTCTGACTGAGAGAACTGCTTGACACCCCAGGGGACTGCTGGAAATTTTTTACCCTCCAAGGCATTTGTAAAATCAGAAGTGTGGTTATCATCACTATATTTTTTTTTTTTTCTTCTAAATAGCAAGCTGCTGTTAATGTTGTCCTAGTTAACGTCAAAACAATCCAAGTTTTGTCTTTAGTGCAGAACAGAATGTGTCCCATACATGAGAGGAAGCATGACACAGAGGGCAAGAAAATTAAAATTTGATATTTAAGAGATATTTAAACAAGAGTATTAAATAACTTTATTAACTTGTACTAAGTTAATAAATTATCAACGATAACATTTCTGAAGGAAAGAGAAAATATGAGATGTTTCCATTTAATGATTTCCCTTTTTTTTTGGCTATATACAACATAATGATGAGCATTCTGTTCCATATGCTCTCTATCCACCAAGTACCACCCAATCTAATGCTTCTGAAATCCGAACAGATTTATGGACACTGACCAAACACCTTCCACTCAGCAAATACAATGACTCGAACTCAGATGTTAAACATTCATCTAGACATATTCTCCACTCCTACTGAAGTGCTTGAATTTGTGAGTTTTCTGTATATATGGAGTACTTTGAAAGCTATGTTCAGTTCTCTTCTGAATACAGAAGTTTACTCAGAACGTCATTTGTGACCTAGAGTAAAAATTCCTTATTCTTCCTCTGCAGTAGTCTGTCAGTTTGGAAAATTCTTAGCACAGCCTGCACAGCATTTATAAGGTTACTTGAAGAAGCCATGAAGAGACACACACACAGAGTGCATGTTCTTCTCTATGGAGGTGTTTAATTGTAGATCAATTAAAGATGCAGCTAAAAGTTTTGCATAAATGTGGCCAGAAGTCTGATAGTGTAGGAAAGCCTTAAGCCAAAACATTTATAGACCCTTAACTTCAGTCAGTAGGTTGGAAGAATAACTTAATCATAAAGTCTGATTTTCATATTAGACAATCACCTGGTTGCAGTTTACTGCATAGTTCACATTGTCTTCCCAACATGCGCTTCCTCACATACAGCAACTGAAGCCCTCTCAAAGATTTCTTAGTAGTATCTATACATACAGTATTACATAGCTCTATGTTAAGTGATGCCTACCAGTTGGATGAAAACTCCAAACTTTGTTGGGAGACAAGTAGCCCCTTGCTAAAAAGATTTATTAAGGCAAAGGCTTTTCAAACTCAGGAGCCAAGTTAATTTACAGACTGTGTTGGGTCACACAACAAGTTTGAAGCTTGTAACCAGGGTTTCAAACGTAAATGAGCACCTAGCTCTACACATCTTCAGAAAGAACAGACCTAACAAGTAGCCGAGTTATATCACAGAGCAGTAAGATGCTCCATAACAGCTGTTATGGGTGAACAGGAGACATCACTGTTTGTTACTCACAGCAGGGCTCATACACTTCCTGGGTAAGTAACGGTCTTGGGTGCAAATCTTGTTACAAATAACTGAATGCTGTTTCTGCTGCAGCAGCCATATAATCTTGCAGATGAGAATGGGATGTTAGTTTTCGAGCACAGTTTATGGGTTTTTTTTCACTAGATAGAGATCATACATCATTCACTATGTGTCACTCAGATTCTGTTAAAACCATAAATTACTACTTACCCATAAAACAAAAGAAGGAAATCTATTTTATTAGTCCCCAGGAAAATTATGCAACATCACACTTCTACCTAGTAGAAAGTAATAAATTATATATGTAGAAACGGGAAATAAAAATGCAAGTATCAAAGTAGAACAGAATATAACCTAAGAATGCTGTTCACACTACAGGATGCAAGGCTTTATCATTTTTTCTGTTCTGAACTGGTATGGTCCAGGGATCATCTCAGCCTTAGAACAATTCTTTTCACTTGACATACTACTGTAAAATAGATATATTTGGTTTCTTTTGGTTGTATCCATCCCTGTAACAGGAACGGAAATCTTAATTGCCACGGTACTGGTACCTGTATTGGTGAGAATGAATAGGCAATTACCTTATATAAGGTGTCAGCATGAAAAGTGTATTTAAACTAAAGAAAAAATGCCAGTATTACTGGATCCTTAGAGTTTAGGACAGAAACACAAAGAGGTAGAGACCAGGAATTACCTCAGAATTCCCAAGTGAAGATAACAACTGCCTGCCTGAACTTTCAGGGAGAAGGACTGATGAAAATAACAGACTAGATTGCTTTGTCAATGAAATATAAAGTTATTCATAGTTTTCTGATTACCCTTAGGTACCAAATCAGCTCAAATTCTTCAGTTAGAAGTGTCAGGAATCCAGCCTGTTGGATTGGTAGTTTTGGTGTTTTTTTGGTGTTGGGTGTTTTTTTTTAATTTGTTTGAAGGTGGTTAAAAAAAAAAAAAAAGAGCACTTCAAAACATTGGCCTGTTACCTACCAATGTAGAAAAATAAGGGACAATATCTTACAGGTCAGTGTCAGAATGAGACGGAATGAACCTTCCTGTGGGTTGGTGGGGACTGAGAATGCTGTAATTCAAAAAGTCATGGAACTGGTTGAAACTAAGCCTCAAAGCAAGAATCTGTTCTGCTAGGACAGAAGCAAAAGATCTCTAGTATATAAATATTTTTGGTTTATTTCACATTTTAACTAGTCCCAGGAGCCTTTTTATTTAAGCAGATCAGTTTTCAAGTTCACATTCTAATAAAACCAGCTGTTGAGGTTAAAAGATTTTAGTTTTTTTTTTTTTTTTTTGAGGTCTTACATGAGAAAGACCTAGACACATACATCACAAACCCCTCACCAAGCAGTAATCCTGACATATCAGAGACTGAGAATCATCAGAGACAGTTTTGCATATGTTAATTGACAATAATCAGTTGACCAAGATATGCATTATTTCACCATGAGCTAACATATGCAAGAAATTAGTAAAACTTGGATTTTCTAGGGTGATACTTCTACTTTAGGCAGTTCCAGTGTTAGTGGAAAAATGAAAATACTAAGTCAGTCTATTCTTCTAAATGAAATTGAGATTTCATAGGATGAAAACTTTAAGTGGTTTTGATACTCTTGAGTAAACAGATTTCTCAAGGACATTCTGGTAAATGTAAATTTTAATATTTACAAAGGAAAAAAATCATCAAGTGCTTGACTTAGTATTCATACAGCAGAGGAAACCTAAAAAAGCAGGTAGCATACAGGAGACTATCATTGCAGTGGTAGATGTTAGAATTAATGTGTATTGTTTTTATTTTCATACTTCAGGATTTTCTGTTGTCAGCTGTAGGGGGAAATAAAATCCTCATCTTTCTTCCCTACACAGCTAACTAGGAAGAGGTAATTATTCTTTTAGATAAAAGGAACGACTGCAGGTATCTAGTTAGAATATCTTTGCTCATATTGGTCTGAAGGGATTGTGATATTTATGGTCAAAAGGAAAATTTTCCTGAATGTTAGGTTATCATATATTGCTGGGTAGTTCTTTCTGACAGAATACAAAATATGCTAAATAAAGCTTCCAATGACCAATAAAGTGTCTGCTTTTGAATCCTCTGACACTTTCAATGCACTTGATTATATAAATCCTCTTAATCACGCAAGTTATTTTGGAAGAAACAGAAGTTTCTAAGGAATTATTGACCAAATAATGTAACCTAGGGAGTTCTGTTGTCCACAGTCCAAGAATCCCTCTTTTCCTGCTTCTCAATCATCCCATTCTATCCTTTGGGATCACAAGATTAAACAGTGTGTGAGGATATAAAAGATTACCACAGAGCTGTTCTTCCTACAGGAAGAAGTCACAGAGATACTTAGATGTGCTTGCCATAAAGGAAGGAATTGGTCTTACAATCACTCTGTCAGTGCAGCTCATCAAAAAAGGTACCAGTTTCAAGTCCCTAAACACGGTCAAAAGGAGAAACTGAAATTACAAGAAAACTAGACTCTAATGATTTTTTGAGTTATAAAAAGACATTCTCCTAGCTATTTTTTGGATTAGGAATACTGAAGATGCATCATAATTACAGAGGTACAGAGAACACCATGGCTACATTCTGCATGCTTCACCTCAGAACTTTAATCCAAAGATAGATTGAAAATCTAGGGAGCAAACCTACACCCTTCCCCTAGGCTGCTCAAAAGCAACTACCTCCGTTTCTCTTGTTCTCCTTCATGTAAAATTTATTCCTTCTCACCCCTCCTCATTCTTATTGTGGCAGAATGGTCATACAAATGCAAGGGAGGAAAATACCACATAGACTGAATGGAGCAGTCTAATAATAACAACATATAATGAAAAGAATGGAAAATAAAACAAAAAATACCATAGCTCACCACCCACTGACTGATACACAGCCAAGCGCCAAGTAATGAGAGCCAGAGAGGCTCGAGAGCAATTGCAGCAGAGTCTGAGTGAGCCTGCGAGAGAGACTGCACCAGGGTGCAAGTGAACCCAATGGGTGAGAGAACAACCAAGTAAGCCATCCAACTGACAAATTAGCAAACTAACAAAAAACCAAAAAATTATGGCTCTGTGACCCACACCCAGCTTATATACTGAGCATGATGTTTAATTGAATGAAGTACCTCTTTGGTCAGTTTGGGTTAGCTGTCTGGACTGCATCCACCCACCCCTCCCACACCCCTCATAGCACACACACACACACACACACACACACTCTCACTGCTTACAGCAACAAAGTTTGGAACACATGTGCAGTATCAGAAACTGAAAAAGTCCTTGACTTGGTACAAATACTTTTTAGTAACAACTGGAAAACACCAGTGTTATCATACTCTTCTCAGGGCAAATCCAACACAGAGCCTTATACCAGCTACTGTAAAGAAAATTAACTCTGTCCTGACTAAAAACAGCACACATGGAAAATACATATAATAATTTCCTGTGCCTTTTACTCCAAACACATAAACACAATTAGGTTTAGTTTGGTTGGTTTGTGAGAAATTCTCTATCTTGTGAGAAATTCCTGACTGCCACCGTTTTGGAGACAGAGAAAGGGACAGACAAAATTTTGTAAACTAAGTAATGAATGGAAGAGACTGTCAACCTTTCCCTTGTTAATTTACTACATATTTCACCAGAAATCCTGAGGTGTTGCTAGTGTTCATTCTTGCATCCATACAAGGTGAACAGAGAGCAGAAAGAAAGAAATCTTGGGAGAACTGCTGATCTTGTACAATAAAGCATTAATGGCTTAGCTAGCTAAACTAGCTAGCTTACTAGGATTTTGTTAGCTTACTACATTTCCATTTGCTTTATAGCTACCTTGCAAGAGCAGAAGTTAGTAGAAAAAGGATTTTTCAATAAATATTTCCAAAATGAACTGTGTTTGCACTGGGATAAAAACTCATAGCTTGAAGCACACAAAAATAAACAGGCTGAAAAGAACTAATACTAGTTCTAATACTGGAAAAGGATCCTGTGAGCTGTTTGCCATTACTTTGACATGTAGTAGTCCATTCAGCCTTACTGCTTACTTTTTTGAACCATGGTGATTAGCATGATAAACTCTTGAGTAAGGCAAGGAAAACAAAAAGCAAAAATATATTTTTTCTTTTAATCATGGTATTTGGGAGTAGCGTAAGGCAGAAAATCTTGATTGTTATACTGTTAAACGTTTATCTCCCTTTTTGAATGCTGGATCACGGATCTACCCCCCTGAACTCTTGTACGTGGAAAATGGTTAGAGAGCAATTTCATTATGTTCTTTGGAGAATCCACAGCCAAGGAAGATTACAGAAACATCTGAAGATTAGTTACAAGAATATACTATAAACAAAACTTTAGAACAATTCAATAACTGCTATTTGACATAAATTTTTGCATGGTTCAATACATTCCAACCAACCTTTTCATCTCTCACTTATGCTCAAATTAACTGCTCAAGTATATAAAGTAACAGTGTTTATAGAACACAGAAGGAAAAATGTTATTCAAAAAATCATTGAACAGAACTAGTACAACTGGCTTAGTTTAAGTAATGCTTTTGAAAACTTGATTCATAAAAGAAAAGAAACTGTATGTGCAGTGTTTCAGATACTGGCATTGGTTTGTATGCACACAAGTACTTTATGGTTCCTTGAGGCAATCAGATCATGTCAAAGGAACTTCTTCAGTTACAACAAATTACTGTGTATAGGAGGCAAAGGCAGACTATGTCATATGAATGTAGACAGTGAGGGGACATGAGGTGGGATAAACAATGATGGGAAAAAATTTAGTTGCAATTGTTCATTTAGCAGGATTTTAAATACACTTTGACTTCAGAAGCTTGCAAGTCTTGCATTCCTTTTTAAAAATGTTAGCTTAAGAAAGCAGGTTATCATGGACATTGGTGGTTTTCATGCTGCGTGCTGGCACTGCATTGCAAATAACTGCACATTGTGACATTGGAACATGTGGTGAAAGCCTTATTGTTGTTTAGAAATACCCCAGAGAACTAGGTAATATTAACCTTAAATGGTGTTAAACAATTCCTCCACCTGTCTTTACCAAGTTCTGTGGATTTGTTAATGTTTGGATCCAACAGAATAAAGAAGCCTAATGACTTCTTTAACATACTCATTTCATACTGGTCACCAGAAATGTCGACCTGTAATGCCAGACAATCATCATCAGCCAGGTATAAATGTGACATTTGATCCTGAAACCGAGATTTATGAGTAGAGAAAGGAAGAGTGATAATCAAAAGACATTTGTAACTTGACTTCATAAAGCCTGGAAACCTCCTCTGATACCAAGCACCTATAAGCTACTATAAATCCAAAGTATATAGCATGACAAGAACACAGAAATACTGGTAAATACATCCTGTCAAAGCAGCTTCTATAAACGGCTTCATAAAAATACATAAAGATTGTCAGGTTTTTTATATTGCCAGTACAAGAGAGAAAATATTATCAGCAAATCTTCTGAATTTGATATTTCCTCAGACATTTTAAGAACTTGAGATGAAATAGAAGTCTCCAGGTGACAAAATTCTTATTTTTAATATTATCTGATTAATTTTATGTTTTGTGCATCACAGTAATAACGTGTGTAGCTAAGCAAGTTATACATATTCTTAAGAAAAAGTAGTTGAACTCGGTACTAGTTGGCTTCTATACTTTGCAAGTGTTATGAGGCATTGTATAAAGTTTTAAAATTATTTAAACCATATTTGGAGCAAGTTGTGTAGAACAAGGTTTGTCTTGTGTTTATGATGCCTGCTACATTCATTCACTTTTCCCATATATGACAGTGTCTGTCAAGAATGTGTGTTTCCTAATAGGTCAAACACCATTAATTCACTCTATTCTTATACTTATGAATAGAGACCTGCTGGCTTCCCTTAAAAAAATGAAGTAATTTATGTGAGAACAACCAGTGACAGACTAAGCTGAGGTTGTGTGCTTTTAACTCAGTACTAGCAATATGCCACACACCCACCTGGTTCTGCAAAATTCTTTCTCAGTCCAAGAGCATGAGCAATCTCCCTCTCAAACTTTTAATATCCCCCCTCACTCTAAATCTTCCCAGATATCCATGTGATCACTGTACCTTACAATACAGAAAGAATAGGATTGTTTTTACCCTGAAATACTCCTGCATTTTTATCATCAAGATTTACAGCTTTAATTCATTTATTAGTCTCAAAACCCTATTTTACTTCGTGGAAGAAGGATTGAACTTTGCTACTTTCCACTTTGGTGGGGAAGAGGAAGTGGTAGCTCTTTGAAACTATGGAATGTTACTGCTAGCCGCAAGTCTAGGGCTTATCTTTCCCATTCGTCTACTGTTAAGAAAATTTTTTAAAATATATTAAAAAATTAGGTTTTAAGAGGCTTAATTTAATGGGATCCAAGTTGTTTTTATGTACAAGTCCCTCTCTCCACACATATATTTATAAGCTCAACCACTTAAAACACTTCTGCCCTGTCTTATAAATCTCACATTTAATATCTTTTTCAGCAACCAATCTTTACGATACCCCAAGGAACACCACCACTTGTGGGCTACTTGGAATCACATAAATCTTAGTTTTGGAGGGGCCTTCGGATGCTATCTAGTGCAGCCACATTTACCAAGCAGGGCAGCCTCACAGGTAGGCCAGGTTTCTCAGAAACTCATCCAAAGGCGCTTTGAGAACCTCCACAGCATCCATGGACAGTCTGTCCAAAAGGGTCAGTCACAGCAAAGTTTTTCCTTACACTCATATATCCTATTGCAGATTGGGATTGCCACCTTCTGCCCTTTAATTGTGGATGCCCGGGTCTATCTTCTCCATAGCCACGCCCTATGTTGTGGCAGACTATTGTTAGATTTCTCCCACTCTTACAGCTTGCCCTTTTTCCAGGCTGAACTAAGTTCCTCTCACGTATCTTGTAGTCCAGTACTCTCAATCATTTTAGTGGCCTGCCACAGTATCCTCTCCAGCTTGTGAACATCTCTGTTGCACTAGGGAGCTCCAAAGCATAGAAAGATGCCCTGCAGCTGTTTTCCTTTCCTCGAGGGGAAGTATTTTAGAAAGAGAGCAGGAGTAGGACAGCTGACAAACAGATGTTTAGGACTTAAAATTAAGCTTCATAAGAGGTGCTTAACAGAGGAGACAGAATAGATGCAGTATAACTCTACTTCATACCTACCTCTACAACCCTATTCCATCCTCCGCCCAAAATTACAAAAAGGCTATCTAGCGGGATAAAAATTGACATAATGTTCTAGCCTCTACCCTTCACTAGGTAAACAGAGCTTGAAAAAGAACTGCACAGAAGGGCCAAAGAGAGCCTGAATCTAGCAAAGCAGCCCAGTAAGATATTACTTCATCACAAGGAACATGGAACTGGTTTGAGATCTGGTAGTAGATACAGGAGACCTTATACTGTATAGTCACAGTAATACCTATACAGATTTCCCCTCACCCCAGCCATGTCGACTTAGGAAAGATACTGGAAAGAGAGAGCAGCTGAAAATCTGAAGTTACCAGAATAGCATTATAAAATAATTCAAGCAAAAGTATGACATCAGCTGCTGTCTGTACATTCTGAATCTTTCCCTCTACTTTTTGGCTGCTTGCTGCGATTCATTTCCTTCCCTGCTAACATATTAATTTTCAGATTTTGGAGTTTTTATTTGTTTACTACATTGTTTGGTGTGGTTGGTTTTTTGGGGTTTTTGTTTGTTTGGTTTTGGTGTGGGTTTTTTTTTCCTCTTCTTGTTGTTTGTAGCCCTTTAAACATTTCTTTTTATTGTAAATTTTAAGTCAGCTAAACACAAGCCTCCTTTTTCTGGAAGGAAAAAAAAAAAAACACAAACCCACAAAAACCACCACCAAAAAAAACACAAAACCCAAAAAACCAAACTTGAAACCTTGGAAACGGAGACTCAACTGCAAGCTGAAAAATCACTAAATACCTCCTAAAATTATACCACTCACAAAAAGTGGTATTTTTTTATCTAAAGTTATACCACTGAAAGCCATGTGGTAGGCCACTCTAATGAATGCTGTGCTGTCAAGGTCAAGCAACAGTCTGACAATCCTCTTCAACCCTCTCTCCCCTATCTCAGCCACCCAGGCTTTCCCACTAGTTAATTATGTGCACATGCCTCAACCTGCTTCATTGTCTTCCTTTCTTTGCTTTCTTACCATATAGGATTTAAGCATAAGTTCATTTTGAGTCATCCATACAGAAGGCTAATTCTCTCTCAGTCTAATTTTATGGAATCTGCAGTCCCTTGCAAACCAAAACCCAAGACAGGACTCACAACCTGGGATCCCTTTTTCACCAAGATCTGTAAGGGGAAGTATAGTTTATTTCCAAAAAACAGTCAGTCTTCATCCTTACCTGAAGTAGATGCTGCCTTTTATAAAACAATAGTCCTGCAACCAAACAAAAACCTAGATGTTTTCTACAGTGTTTCAATATAGCTCTGAACAAAACGCAAAGACTGAAAGTCACTGAGTCCTGCTTATTAGCTGTATTTCAACTATTCTGCACTTTTTCCTGTTATTTTCTGAAGGAGATTAGAGCAGATCAACAGACACCTTTGTACGAAACTGTTGCCTCTTTAGCACCAGCAGCTCTGTTACTGTTTTGGATTTTTACAGCAGAACGTAATCTACAAGAAGCACTCAGCCCAGAAGGAGCCAAAAATATATCTAGAAGATTCTGAAGTAATTTATAGAAAAGGGGATCCTTAAAGCACCACACTTTATTTCATTAAAAAGCTTACTGTCTGTAATATATCTAGGGTAATTAATCCTTCTTTGGAATTCACTCTCACATTTCAACGAATAGCTTTCTGCGAGATAGCTAAATCTATCTTGAAGTTTTAAATAATAAAAAGTTTAAATTCTGTTCTAATACAAAGTACATTCCGTATGTAAAGGCGTCTGTGGTAGTTACACCATGCTGTGAAGGGATGAGTATAATTGCTAATAGGAAAACTATTGATATCCTAGCAATAAAATGCCTTTCTAGAAAACATCATATCTTTTTTATGTGGTTTTCCTCTATATACAAAGAAAATACTGCTTTAATTCTCTTGAAAACAGTTATACTTTGACAGCACCTTTGTAGAACAAACTAGGAAAAAATTTGATGTATCATTATATTTTACTGTTTTACAGCCACACTTAGTTTACTTGATTGGAGTCAGCTAGTAGCCTTTTGCTGTCAAAAGTGTGGAAAAATAAGTAAGAAAAACATTTTTCTTGAGAAAGAGCAAAGCTAAGTATTTATTCTGTCAGAGAACTTTACTTGTCAGCAAGAAGTCTCATAAAAACTAGGTTTTAACTTTTGTCTTGCTAATAACATGTTGAAAATTCTTCATTAAGAGACTTGCTTTATTTTAGTCTACCACATTAAAAGAAACAAGTTGAATATCTTATTTCTCATCATTATTCACTGAAAAATACATAGGAAACATTTAAAAGTAGAGTTGCTCAGCTGCTGTTCATAGTGAAGTAGATTAAATTAGATGACATTGCTGGTTAGTTCTCATGTACTACGAAACACTTCATTAATAGGAGTCATCATACACTTTATGGGATTTATGATACATAGCATGTTGCCAAAATGACAGTGTTAGAAAGACGTGGAAAGAACATCCTTCTGTTTTCTTTCTCCAGGCCATGCTTGAAGACAGTTTTCTGAGACAAAAATTTGTATTTTATAGTCAGACTTTCCCCCAGCCACTAATAGAAGTATAACCCCTGTGAAAAATAACAAGGAATTGAAAACTTTTGAAATGTATCCAGTCCACACTCAGAGCACTATTTAAAGTAAATGGATCTTGTAAACACAGCAATTCAAAATAGAAACATTTCAGCTTTGGACAGCAACTTCACTTTTCATTTGAGATTTTCAGACAATGCAGCAATAATGGGATGTCTTATGGTTAACCTAAGGAGTCCAACAGAAGCTTTGAGAATGTAATTGAGACAACCATGAAAATGGTTATTGTGGGTTTTTTTCTTTGGTTTGTTTTTTTCCATGAAAATTTGGAAACTATGTTAGATACTCAAGGTCTCCCGGTAGAGGGAGTGACACAAACCACCCAGCCTAGTAGACCAGAAGCTACCTAAAAACAGTGTCCTTAAGTGTGCAGCTCCTGAGATCTTCAGATGGCTAGAGATAGCCTACAGAAACTGCAGAAGACATCATCTTTCTGAGTTCAAATAACTATCAGAATTATGTGAAGTCTTCTCTTACTATTTGATTCAGGAACTCAACTCTGAGATTTAGATCTTGAGACTCAACAACTCCTTTCTGAGATTAGGATTCAAATATCACAAATCAGTTTGGCAAAAATGATGTTATTCTATTTTCTAACAGATTAATTTGGTCCATTGTTATTTTAAAGGGAAATAGAGGAAATATTTTTTTAAGACGTTTCCTTTTTTTTTTTTTTTTTTCCTTCTCTAGCAAGCTTGAGTTACCTCACTGGAACGAGTATCAACCTATAGAGAAAGAATTAGAAAATATGCCATATAATCATAGAATGGTTTGGGTTGGAAGGGACCTTAAAGCCCATCTAGTTCCACCCCCCCTGCCATGGGCAGGGACACCTTGCACTAGACCAGGTTGCTCAAAGCCTCATCCAGCCTGGCCTTGAACACTTCCAGGGATGGGGCATCCACAGCCTCTCTGGGCAACCTGTTCCAGTGCCACAACACCATCCCCCAGGAAGATTTTCTTCCTGATGTCCAATGCAAATCTCCCTGCTTTCAATTTAAACCCGTTACCCCTTGTCCTGTCACTATAGGTCCTTGTAAAATGTCCCCCTCCAGCTTCCTTGTAGCCCCCCCCTTCAGGTACTGGAAGGCTGCTGTAATGAAAGACTGAAGGGGGTCCAGCTATTTAGATTATCAAATAGGAGGTTAAATTATGAACCAATCTCACTTTTTTAATACCTACCGCAGAACCAAAACTTTGATAACAATTTCTTCAGTCCAACACAGAAAGGTGCAACAAAGACACAAAGACTGGAAAACAAAGCCATACAAATTCATTCTAGCAACAAAGCACAGATTTTTACAATAAGAAATTAATCATAAAAACAATTTAGCAGTGTTTGCAATGGATTGTCTGTCACTGCCATTACTAATAATACCTATCAGGATGGTGTCTTTTTTTTTTTTTCCCCCTAAAATGTTATATTGTTGCTCAGGGGTACAGGGAAGTCCTGTTTAGTGTGTTATAAAATAGCTATAATCATACTTTTTCCTTCTTAATTAGTCACTTATGAGTAATTATATCAGATACCGCTAAAATTTACACATACTAAGGGTTTCCACCAACAAAAGAAATTTTTCATTTTAAGTACAAGTGATGGCATTTTTTCCTTGCCTTAAAGGACAGTAACATTTCCAAAAAATCTTTAAATTGGTCAAGTTAGGATTTGGAAAGGAGCAGATGCCCTTAAAGAACTATAAAAGGCATGCTTACATTCATTTTCATTCTTTCTGTTAAGGGTTTACATGGAAAAGAAACAGGAAACTCCAGTGCTTCCCACAAGAAATATTCCATGTTTCTGCTCGCTTGTCAGCCACAGCTAGTACCATTTCATAAAATGTGTACTTTAAACAGCAGAGTCTAATTCCCCCATCATGTGTAAACCATCTGCAAGCTATGGGCTTCAGGCAAGAATTACAAAGTGAAATTCTGTATACTGCTTCAAGTATTCTGGGCTAGCTACTAGTAAAACAATAAAACATGCACATATGAAGCATCAAATATAAACCATACGTGTACACTAAATACATAGAGCTTATACATTTACAACTTTTCCTCACCATATAATTTATTTTCCCCCACACTTCCATCCCTAAATTTTCACTTGGGTTTCAGTATATGCTGTTATTTAAGGAAAATTGATCTTGGCAAAACATTAGGACGCCAAACTCATTTTTTTAACCAGTAGCATTCCAACATGATAGTAATGAAAACTAAATCCTAGTGACCTACATACTTTTTTTTTTAAATCTCTCCAGTAGAATTTTTTTCTTTTCCCAAGTGCTTTATGTATTTACATTCTGCCTTCCATCCCAGAACTAACTGCATTTCATATAAGTATAAAGCTGGAAAAGAGAAATGACATTAAAAAAAAAAGAAAAGTAAAATATTAATACTGTCAATTTTTATTGTCATATGCTCTGTCATCCAACAGGCTTGTTCAGCTACAAGCTACATATTCTAAGAACTGGGTTTTAACATGATTTTAAAACTTCTCTTGACTTTGTACCTCCTAAAGGTGTTTTGCTCTTTATGGCTATTTCCCCCCTCCTCTTTTTGATTATCAAAAACAATCAAGGTGTACAATTATTGAACATTGAGCTTGATAGTCCTGAAAGGCAGGTTTTCCATACTGGATTAAAACTTGTCTTATATCAATGCATTTGTATTGCATTTATCATGTTTGGTTCAGTAATTCTATTCCCCCCCCCCCATCAGGGAGAAAATTCTGTTGAGTATCAGTTCTGAAAACTGTCCTTGCTATGTGAAGGTGAAGCAAAATGAAGCTAGGTTTTTTTTGGTTTGCTGATTACTGTTTTCCATTTAATGGATTAAGTTATTCTCCTCCAACTAATAATTTCTTCTGGCTAGGAAAATAAACTACAAAGAATTCTAAGCAATATCTATAGGAAGTAGAAAAGATTACTTTCTCATTTTAAGGCTAGAATGGAGGAAAAAAAGAAAATTCCCTCTGCATAGAATTATCCCCAAATCATTTATTTTTGTTTAAAGCTTGTGATGTGGGAGAACCGAGCCATGTTATACCTAACCCATAAGAAAAGTAACATTGAATGATGAAATTCCGTGAAGACTTTTTACACGGAGCACTCCCTACACAGTTTATGGAAGTGCCGAAAAATGTAAATCAATGCTGATCTTACCCGAGAACATTGGCTGAAGAGTAATAGCAGTCTAGGGATGGGTAAGCAATCAACTGCAGATCAAGTAAGAGAGATTTCCTGCATACTGTACTTGTTCAGAGCTTTACCTTTAGCTCAAGAAATAGACCATGTTCTTGAACAGTAAAAGATTTCTCTTTTAGTCCCATAGAGGATTTTTTAATATAAATTACTTGAAATTGCACATTTATTCTTGTATGGGACTGTAAGCAGGTATACGTGGCAGCCTCTGGTTGTACTTATATATAAAATGTCACAGTATAAATGATATTTCACAGGTGAAGAAAGAGCCAATAATTCACATGTGGCAACCACAGGCAAAATTCCCAGGTATTTCTACACATATCAACTAAAATATATCCATGGCATACTCTGCACTACATTTATTCAGGAACTTTGTTTCCAGGTTCCTAGTTATTTTGGTTTTTTCTGACTATAATTCCTTTGTTCTTTCTCTGGTCCTTAATATTCCAGTTCCTGAAATTCCAGTGACATTTGCTAAGACTCCATTTGCTGCAAGTCATTCTTACAAGTTTATGAACAATTTCAGTAACTGAGAACAAGCTTATTTTCAAAAACAGATAAGTAGTGAGGTTACTTGGAAATTCTATTCTGATTAAGAAAAAAAAAAAATAAACAAACAAAAAAACCCCACAGCACCTGAAATAGGATTTCTGTAAAAGGTATAATTACATCCCTCATCCTACAAACAACTGCATCATTATGAACAGCTACTGACAAAACCAATCTTCACTGGCACTGATTGGTTGGGTTGTACATTTGGAGAAACTGTTGATTTTTTAAGTTTTCCTTAAAGGTAATTTTACAATGATGCCTAGAGCATATGACACACATTCCTTTGCATAGTCATAAATCTAAACAAATAAATGTTTATAGTGATAGTATTTTCCTTCTAGATGAAACTCTGATATCTTGCTATAAGAAAAAAGAGGGGGGAAAAAAAAGTAAGAGAGAATTTTTTCACAACATCAGATTTAGAATCAATTTAGCTTAGCTACATAATGAAAATGATATGAGAAGATTGTGCACTTAAATGTCAACAAGATATACTTGTGCTAAAACATTCTCACCTTCAGTGATTACAATGGTTTCTATTTTATAATGTTAAATTCCTTAGTTTTTACAATGATCATTTACATTAGGAAGAAAGATGACTGTAGAAATATTATGTAATGCCATCTGCAAAGTGGGATTATGGATAAAGCGAACATTGCAAACATGCAGCCAAAAAATATCACTAGAAATTAAAAACAAACAAACAAACAAAAAAAAAACCCAACAATTGCCCTAAAATCTATTGGAAATCTGAAATTGCTCATAATTTCTTTTCTTACCTAAATCTTTACTAATGTGCTTAACAGTGTACACTCTGAGAAGTCTTGGATTTTAGAATTCCACAGAAATTAAGTATCACAGACACAGGTTAGATGAAAAAAATCACGTCAGATTTCATCTTGCAAAATTAAATGTACAAGGAGCCATATCTGGACAAGAGCTTATGTATATGATGCATTATAAAGATTAAATTGATATCAAAGTGGTATTGAGGATAAATTTAAATAAAAAGAAAAAAATCACGCACATTAAAAAATTACCTGGAAGTACAATCTTGAAATAGCTTGTTTAGTGCCCATCTAATATTTATAATTTGACAAAAACATAAAAGATGTGGGATCACTAGCTCATGCGCATCTCTCTGATTCCTGATACTTAGGTTTTTCCAAATTTCCATTTCATTAGAGAGCAACACAGTACACATCTTTCAGATGTCTGCTGGCATGACTGAGGAGAACTGCTGACGACACACTGGAATCTTTGAATAAAAATTTGCCAACAATCAAAAAATAACCAAATTAATTTTAAAAGCCCAGTATATGAAAGGAACAGACCAAAAAGAACAAAAAGTATAATTCACTTTCAAATAAGAAAATATAACAAAGATCTAAGAAGTTAAATGTAAAACTGCAGTAAAGCGAACGAGGTAATGAAACCTGCAGAAGGCATAAAAGATAATAATGAAAATGTTTTCAAACAGAGAAGTAGAATGACTGCAGAGTCAGTGGGGCCAGCAGATTAACAAAGTACAAAAGGAGCACTAAAGAAAGGTGAGACCACTACAGAAAAGATAAGGAAATCCTTTCATCAGTGTTCACTATGGAGAAGGTCAGTAGGGTGCTCTTCTTGACAAGGGATGAGATGGAGGGTTTGGTTTTTTTTTTAAGTGTCAATAGGAGAGATTTTAACACAAATTAATAAATTGAACAGTAACAATTGCCAGGACCAGGCAATTTGTTCAAGAGTGAAGTCTAGTGTATGAAGTTGCAGAATTACCAACTTCAGTATATATATAATTGTTCAAATCAGACACTGCAGCAAGAGGAATAAAAGACTGAAGAGAAGCAACTCTTGAGATGACACAGGGGGCTGCAAAATAATATACCCTATCAGGAAAATAGGTAGGAATTATGACAGAATAGAACAGATGCATAGGTAAATATGAAATATTTGGTAAAACTCCAAATGGTGTTTGTAGGCAGTAATCACATAGAATAGATCAGATTAATTTGAAAAAGTTGCTGAGCATTAATTAATTGATACCATGAATTCAGCTTTTCAGAAAGCTTTTGACAAGGTTCCATTCTTCAATGCTTGACCCATGTGGTTCTTTTTTTTTATTCCTTTCATTTCTTCTCTCTTCTTTTAAATGCATTCTTGTTTTAGGTCAGCTATCTCAATTTAATTTCATACCCATACTTTTGTATTTTTTTTTTAACCTGCTTTTTTTTAAATTACTAAAATAATGACAGCAACTCTGAAAAGGCTTTGACAGACATTGACAGAAAGCTGCTATGGCTATTGAATAGTCAATTTGCAAAATTTCTAGAGTCCTTTTATGATGAAATTCTGGTAGCATTCCCTATTAATTTAATTATAAATGCATTTCCTGGGATAATATGCAACTAGTTTTCAACCTAGTGTTTATTTTGTTCAAAATATAATTAATATCAAGTTAACAGGCAGCACTGTCAAATTTCAAATATAAATACCTTATGCCATGTAGATAAACACACAGGAGAAGGCAGTCAATTTTTATGGAAGCTGGGCAAAAACCCCTTGTATTCTCTGATTTTGAAAGAGTAAGCTTACAAAAAAAAAAAAAACCACCAACGCACACCAGAAAAACACCACACCAGAAGGAACAGCTGGTAGGTATTGAATTGGATGTGCTCCTTCTAATTGCCTGTTAAATATTTTTTTAAGTGAAGAAGTAGAGCAGATTAGGAGCCATGTTTGAATTTAGCTATAGACAGTGCAGTTTTTTATTTTTTTCAGAACCGCAGAGGTGTAAATCAAATAAGAATATGGTTCAGCTACATAAGGTAGCTATGATTGCAGGACAGCATTTCGTCTCAGATGCGAACTCTGTGTCTTAGTTATGCAAAGGATTAACCCTTCTCCTGAGAGCAAAAGAAACAGGACCTGGTTAGGCCCATTTCAGTAATTTTTTATTCAATTAAGGTATTTAAATTAGATTTAAAAATTTTGCATAAGCAAACCCATTTAAGCCTTAGGAGTAAATATTTCCCCAGGTTCATTTACTACCGCTTTGTTTGAGGAAGACAGAAATTTGCCCTTTGAGTCGCATCTACAGTGTTCAGCAGTATCAGATATAGCACATAACTACCCGGTTCATTTTATATCATGTTACCAAAATATGCCCTTTTATAAAACCTCTTTTTTTTTCCCAACTGAAAACAGGAAAAAGAGATTGCAATACAAAGTTTAATGAAGGACAAAAGGAAGATTTCTAGCCCTAGGTCAATTTACTGCTCTCTTTGGTACCTACGACTTGATGTTTTACTTCAGTAATTGCATATTTTATTTATGCCTAATTCCTTTATTATGTAGTTCCCATCAAAGGTTATCGTATAAACCAGAAAAAGGCAAAAACAATACACTTTTTTCCCCTTAATAAAAAAAGCTCCAAATAAGGAAAAAAAACCCAAACACCATACTGTTCATGATACAAGATTCTATGGGTCAGGAAATATTTAAAGACTTAACCAGGCAGAATTTTTTCTATGATTAAAAAAAAAAAACAACCTACCTTACCAAGCATATAATATTGTTTGTAAAAAAGATTATCCTACTCTCTGCAATACCTGATATTAACACTGCACTACACAGCACATTCTTTGAAAGCAAAAGTAAACATAACAATTTTTCTTTTTAATCATTTCATTAGTCTGAAAGAATGAAAATGAGAACTGTCCAGAAAGTAGTTATTTGCTGTAGCTTAATATGGCACAGCAATAAAGAACAAATGACTGACCTCTTAACTGTCTATAATCAAAAAACATGAGCCTCAAAATATACCAAGATAATGTTAAATTTTCAATTTAAATATAAAGTAACTTAACCCAAATCCATTACATTACCAAGGAATTGTAGATTTCTAATAGAAATCCTCAAGTGTCCCTAACACACTACGTGTGAGGGCTTCCACCCTGACTGCATTAATGAGTTTTATTCTTATAGTAGGTTTAAATTGATTGTGTTTATTCTTAATGTCAGTGTGAAAGAATTCCAGTGCATTTATGAAAACAAGAAAAAATACTTTTTTCTTGTTGTTTGATCAGGTTTTGTTGAAGAGGTTCGTGGGGGGGTCTTTTGGTTTTTTTGGTGGTTGGATTTTCTTAACTCCTGCACTGAAATACTAATACCACAGAATTGTAAAGTGCTTTTGTTTCCGAGAGAAGTCTTCCAACAGATTCCAGCTATAAGTAGGAACAGACAAACTTCAAAGGTACATTAAAAGTTACAAATTAAAAAGGTAAACAAGGGGATGTTATTTTTTATGATACAGTAAATATTTACAAACAGCCTTCCCACTGGAGATGACTTTCTTAGAAGTGGCTTTGAGAGACTACAAAGACGCATTGCTTAGATCACCAGAGTGTGATGGCTTTTGAGTTTCCTCTTTTACTACAAAGCAAGCTTGACAAGAATTTTGAATTTCTGTTTTGGGGGAGTTGCTATCAAACAAGTTGCAAATTTTCCATAGCATTCATGCGGTCTGGTCAGTTCAAATGAAAAATCTCATACTAATATTCAGAAGTGTGGCTCATTACATCAATTTGTATCAAATAAGTTGCATGATTAGTCAGTTGCATGTATGTGCAACATTCAAAATTGTTTAAGACTCACTGTTTCTAAAGATATTTCAATATGATGTCACAAGTATTTTGAGGATTTTTGGTCTTTACAGCAAGTTACAGTTAATTATAACAATAATATAAGAGGAAAAATATAAAGGATGGAAAATCAAAGAGCTATGTTAAAAAGGTTGAAGGAAGTAGGCAGAAAATGAATACATAGAATTTGAAAAAAATGGGAACATGATAAATGAAAATTCAGAGATAAAAGAACACAGGAAATGAGAGGACATATTTTTAGCAAGTCCAAATATTATCTGCACTAATGAGCATTAGACAGGCAAAGTTTAACCATCTCTCTTGAAAATGAGAGAAAACTCAGAGAATAGGACCATAATGAAACCAAGAGAAAAGTTTAGACATTTAAGAACATAGCCAGTCTGAAAGTTATTTCTATACAATATATTACACTCACTGTAATCTCAAAGAAAAAGGAGGTAGTTGTAGTGAGTCAAGTCTATGAACCATACTTTATACAATTCTTTAAATAATTTTTTGTACCATGAAGATTTATTTCTGTTACACAGAGTTAGTGTATAATTTCTCATAGCTATGTTTATTTAAGTTGAAGGACCAAATATTTGCCTGCTAGGCTATTTGAACCCTGAAACGAGTACTTGCTCTTAGAACAACAGACATATTTTGGTCCTCCTTGGTTGAACCAGTTTTGGTATCTCTACTAAATCTGCGTAGTAGGTTAAAACATGCTTACAAGGAACAGGGATATATCACTACTGTCTAGGAACCTACCAAAAATTGATACAGTGTGAGCTTTTGTTAAGATCTGAGGTACCTTGGCTCACATTGGTGCTTTAAAGTGAAAGGTAGCTTAGCAAATTAATGCTGTCCAAAACTAAATTGTAGGAGCTCCTATATCATACAGATTATCACATTAATGTCATTTGTAACACTTAATGAAGCTTTTCAATGAGAATGTAGTCAGAAAACATTCATAACCTTTGGAAACATGGAAAAGGATTTCTTAATCCACTCTCTACTTTCTGGTTGATTGGCAGCACACAACATAATACACACACACACAAAATTCCAACCCATTCATGTCAGAGGCTTGTAAAGGAACAATCCCCACCTGTACTTTTCCACAATGCATTCATAAATTTTTATCATGTTCAGGTACAGTTTTAAATATTTAAATGTAGTCGGTTAGTTAGACAACATCATTGAGATCTGATCAATTAGTATTCAGTATGTCCTGCACATCTCTTTGGACCAGTGGATTACCTTGTAATTATCACTTGTGCTATTTGCTGATCCCAGGCATTGGAAAAAACATGAGTCCTGAGTTTAAAACAGCTGTGGTGGATCTTTCTTATGCAAAAGACCTTTTAAACAAAACACCATCTCAGTGCTCTTGTTTCCTTTCACAGATTCACTCAACATGATTTCTACAGCCAAAGAAGGATGCTGGGTCTCAGATTATACACTTTCCTGTTCCACTAACTGTAACAATAATTTCTAGCACTACATGAATCCCTGCTGACAGTTTTCTCCAGAGAAAATCTTCAAGAGGTGACAATCCCAATACCCCTTAAATTTAGCTTTCAGTCTCTTTCTTTAGCCTTTCTTCCCCTTGATCATGTTGCAGTCTAATGCATCATTCTTTTTCAATAGATAAAACAAGCTTCTTTTGTGAGCTACTAAGGAAAACTGATGGAAAAACCATGCTCGCATTAGGAGTCCTAGCACCAAGAGGGGTTAAGAAGAACTGCTAGTTGATTGAAATAAGCAACAGGAGAAAAAGACTGCAAATAACTGTGCTAAAAGGTTTCCTACACTGTTACCCTACCTCAGACTGTATCCAATCCATACTTTATCTAATTTCTTTCAAATAATTTTTTATTATTACTTTCTTCTCAGCCAAATTAACTTTCTTCTTTTAGATGTTAATCTTAACAACAAAGAGATACCACTGCCATCTCTAATGACCAGTAGTAAGAATTGCAACTCCAACACACAGCCCAGTTAGAGTAGGAGGAATGACTCATTTGCAGAGATCTGGAAGCCCTAGAGGAACTAGAGGACACCACAAGTAGGTGAAGCTAATATCATGCTGCCTTGAAACTGATGTACATTTTTGAGAATAAAAGGTCTGAGACCTAAAAGACTGTTTCAGATCCAAGAATTTCTAATCCTACATTACTTCTTGTTGGGGGGGGTGGG
>NW_010271318.1:103952-122401 GCF_000690775.1 Eurypyga helias
GGTTTGGGTGGGACATTTTTCTGAAAATTTTCTATTTAGAAAACAGAAAAGTAAAATGGTAACTATATCCCATATACAGCTATGACATATAAAATTCTGAGAAAAAGGAAGTTGTGAGATTTTTACAGGGAAGTGAGCTAGAGGTACTGCAGTGTAATTATTACCCATTACAAGTGTTGCCCAGACTTTGATATCCATTGAGATTATTTCATTCAGTAAACTAACAATCTCATATATTTATTCATATTGATATGTCTGAGTCATCATTTTACACAGGTGCCACTGAATGAGACAGGAAGGAATGTTATATATTTATTTGATACACATATTTTTAATTATTATTTTATACTATTTCTCATTAGGTGCAAAATTCCCAGTAAACGGTTTTCCTGTTTTAAATCTGAAGGGCTGCCTGCACCTCATTAACAACTTGCTTATTTCTGTCCTAGAGGTCTGCAGTACAAAACACACTTTATACAGTACAGTAACTCCTTGTTTAACTACCTTAATCATTCCTATGTGTCGTGCCGCAATGCAGAGATTTCATCTGCGCTATGCTAAGAGTCCATTTTTGCTTAAACCATGACATTGGCTTGTACTTCACTTGATCTTGATTAGGTTCAATGTGGAGGGTATAATTTCCTGTTTACATAATCTACTACATTTTCTGTGTAATTAGGAGAAATGTAGATTAATAAAAATATGTGAATGTTCTACGTAATAAGACAATCAGTCATCTTAAGTGATCTAGAAAGTTTTTCACTATCTATACTGAGTTCATGAGCAAAATAGGGCATACAAAATGAGATTCAGGGATGAAGGCAGCGTTTAGAACTTTGTGTTTCTGTACTTGTTACTGTTTTGAGGCTGTTTCTGTCATCTAGTGCAAAGGAGTACGCACACTTTCATGTGAGTATTCAATAATACTCTGAGTAGGTCACACACTTTGCAGTCTATTAGAAAGAAATTTTTGGTTTTGTACTGCATTGTCTGGCCCGAAAGAACACTTATCAGTTGAACCTCTGATAAAAATGCCTTATTAAAAATAAAGACAACCAAAGAAAAACAGCTAATGATATCAAGGTTTCAAAAGTTCAGACCAGGTAACAAATTATTATTTGATAGTTACTTGACTTTCATGCAAGCATCATGTATTTCATCCTCTCCTAAACTCAAGAGATGCTTGATTTCAGCATCAGTGAGCAAATAGCATGTGACAATTTATCTTCATGATTTCCCTACAGTCTTCCAGTATTTGATTATTGTTTTCACTGTGCAAGAAGCACCAGTACAAACATGACTCATGTAGTTGTAAAATTATATTACTATTCCTTTGTAAAATCTGGAAACAATGAAGATCATATGAGGAGAAACACACTAAGCACTGTCTACATTCCAAGTTGAACAAAAATGAATCAGTGCCTAGAAGTCAGATAGCTGCATTAGCACAAGATATTGTTTAAACAAATAATCCCTGTTTAGAGTAATTATGTAGCACATAAGAATTTTTTTTTTTTAATATTGTTCTACAGGGGATGGCACAAAACCAACCAAGTGGAACACGGACTAGAATTCTGTGTATATTTAACAACACTGGATCTCCAAATTCATTATTCTGAATTATGCTGTGTACTTCTTTGTCCTCATTGAGAATATGAATCTCTCTGTCAAAACTTCTATACAGCTAAAACGTAGGAGGACACCTGAATATTTTAAAATCTCATCTGGAGGACTGACATGTTCTGATGGAAAGGTCAGTTTTCAAGTAAGATATTATTTTTTCCCCTTTTTTATGCAATAGCTAATAATGAATGAGGAAATTGTGTTTCATGTCTTTAGCTCAACTGGAACATGGAAATTAATTGTGCCAATCAGTCAGCAAGTAGCAACCTGTCACAAGTGCCTGTGCATATTAACTACAAAATGAGTCAAAAGAATAAATATTCAGCATGAAAATCTTCTGAGTGCATAGCACATTGTTATGTCTGTTACCAGAAATATTCACAGCACAGCTGTATTTGCTGTGCCAAACAGAGATACAAGTCTAAAGCCAAAATAGGATTAATTAGGCAAGGGTTGTAGGATCACCACAGGCTGATCCCAGCATTAAAAATGAGATGAAGCCTCCAGTTTTTCCTATGTGCTGGCCAAAATAATTGTTCTGTGGCAGTCTGTGCTTGGAAAGACATCTCTGAAGGCATGTTATTTGGGTAACATCTTACAATTCAGCCATGGATTAATCTGCTTGTTAATGTTTGCCATCATGGAAAAACACTTTAAAAATTCTAGACTCATTACTGCTGCCTAATAAGGCCATCTGCAACAATCAGCTCCTTGGAATAAATTTTGAATTAGGAGTGCTTTTTGAGCTAAGACCATGCTGGAAATCAGGGGCTTGGAAAGGCTGTGGGTTTTATCCATTTTATTATATGGTGTATAAATTATGTGCATATGGTATTATTTCTATATTAAAATTATTTTACCAAAGTAACATCTCCCAGGTAAACCTTGAATTCTCTATTTCTTATAATGAAGAGTGGCTCAGGTACCATCTCTTTGGTTTTGGACTATGGTTAGTGAGAAAAAATATAGCAAACAGTAGGTATGCAAAGCTTGAAAGTAAGGTACCCATAAATCCCTCTTGGAAGAGAGGTGGGAGAAGAACTCAGAATCCAGGAGAAAACCCGAGGCAGACAGGCTCAGGCTAAAAGGCAGCTGCTCAACCTTTGCCCAAAAAACCCTTAGAGCTCAGTATTTAGGGGCAGTAGTCCACCTTGAATTTAAAAATATTTATTTAGGACAGGTGTCAATAACATTGGATGAGACACACAAGAACAGTCAAGAAGAATTATTCTTGTTAAATATTGATAATTTTGCTACTTAATTTTTTTCTTCGTAATGTGGTTTCAGGATTCATAATTAAGACCACAATATTTGATTTGCTAAGAAAACTTTGTGCTGATTCTGACCCACAGACCACTTTCTGACAGAGAAGCCTCTAGTGAAGGTAATAAATCTGCAAGCGCATTTCCTCGGAGTCAATAGATTTAAATTAAATGGCATATACCTGTCATATGCATGTATGCCTTCAAAGGATTTGAAGGCCTCTGGCACTGTTTAAGGTATTGCGGCATTCTGACAAACCGAATTAAGATTCAATATGAGGACTGGCAGCACCTCTTGTTTTCTGGGGAAGAATTTCCACTAGAAAAATAGAACAGCACCTGTTCTGTAGGGAGTAGACAACAGTAAGACCTGTAAATCTTCATGGTAATTTGGGAAAAGAAAAAGATAAATTATTGAGTTATAATTAAAAGATACTTGTTTGTGTCTACATAACAGCACTATAATATACCTATTATCATAATCATATATATACACAAGATAGTCATTATTAATGTGGGCATTAAAGAAATTAAAAAAAAAAAATTGCATTTGGTTTAGAATTTTCTTCCCACTATTTGCCTTCCCCCCCTCCTTCTACTGAATATTGCTACTTGTACCTAAACAGAAATTCTGATCAGAGTAGGTCCTAATCCTGCAAAAGCCTTAGAGCTTTTTACTCACTATAGGAAATGCAAACAAAGAGACACCTGGAAATCAACCTGTATGCACACAGTCAAAATGCTAGCTACAGCATCCTTGCCTTAGAACAACTTTTGTTAAAAAGATAATTTTACACTGTAATCAAACAGTCTTTTAATGTTCTCACTCAGTGAAAGATACGTGAAGCATGACATCTTCCATCAGACCAGTGAGTACTATTACCACAAAATGTGTTTAATAGGGGAAGAAAGCCAAAGAAAATCTGGAAAACTATAACACAATATTGTGGAGGGCTGTAGATTTTCTAGATGTGCAATCAAGCTTTCATCCAACATTAAGAACTGTCAGGGAGATTGGGGAAAAATAAACTATGGTGCAAAACTAACATATATGGTGTTGTTTGTGGGTTTTTTGAGGTGTTTTGGTTTTTTGTTGGTTTAAAATTAATTAGAAGTCAGCAAGAATTTATCTATGTAAAAAGATGCTTCATACATTAGAACAACCAGTAAAATGTTTGATTGTAATTAAGTGAACTAAAAGTAGTAGCAAAGGTTATTTATATATATTTAATTTTATAACTGAAACCAATAGACTCAAACATCCAATATTGGAAACAGTAAAGACTTTAATAGAGAACAGATGCTTAGGGCTGTGCTACAGTAGGTTTTCAGAGTTAATATTGAAAGATGTGTCCAATTAGCAAGATTAGTCTAACTGTTCAGGTAGAAGTTTGAAATTATGACATCCACTGGTATAAGGCAACTCACAGACTTACGCTAAGAGTTACCAGGCATCACAACAGAAAACAAACCAATTGCAAATATAAGTCTAACTATTTTTCCACATATGGTGTAAAAAATATCGTAAAGGCAAAATATCAGAAAGGCATAAAGGCCAACTTGGCCACAGCCATCAGAAAAAGATGTTAAAAATTTATGTTCTGTTTTCTTAACTTCTGCAGCAACAGAAAAGAAGAATTCATGATTTACACTTGAAATGGAACAAGTGAAGTTTGTAGAGTGGTTTTTAAGCAGACAAAGCTTTGCACTGCAGATATTAGCTGCTGACTCTTCAACTACCTTATTTCATCAGTGTTACTGCACAAGAGTCTGTGATCTATCTAGATTCTGAAATCAAATGTACTGGAACCCCTGTTACGGCACTGGGCTCCAGAAATAATAAGCAAGGGCTTAATTTTATGTCCCTTTGAAAATGCCTACTATAAGCAAGAATTCTATGAAACAGGGATTACTTGTGGTTTAGTTATCACAGAGTTCTGCACTTCCAAGCAGCATAAAATGAGCAATGCAAGATTTGAGTACAGTTATCACTACATGAAAAAGGAGGGGGATGAATCTCCATGGATGTAGTTTAATATTTATCAAGGTACACTTTAAGGAACTAAACATGCAGGAGGCAAGCCTTCACTAGAAACATTTTCCCATGTGGAATCCACTGAGGAATCAAATGCAGAGTTCTGTCTCACACCAGAAAGTCTCCATCATTACAATATCCAAGACTGCTTTAAGCACATCAGCAGCCTAGAGAGGCAACTCTAAGGTAAATTTGTACTCACAAAATTGCTAACAAGTTGTCACTTGATTTTGCAGGGCGGCAGGTAGGAAGAGAATCAAATTATTCTGATTAAAAAATAAGAAAGAAATTATTTGTAGGTATGATTAACTCGTACATAGGTACATACAGAAGCCTGTGGGCTAATGAGCTGAAAAGAATTGTTTGATGAAGAAAACCATAAATAAGACTCCTGTCCCCAGATGTTAAAATAATATACTGCTGATTCAGTCATTTTGTGATGCCCTAGAAAGCAACATGAGGATCAACACTAGTGTATAGTCAGCATTTCTTTGAGGTAACTAGCAGAGACATGACAAAGATGCACAGTGATTGTGATCAGGTAGACATGTACAACTTTCTGCATAAATTTTGGAAGTAAAAAATTCCATTTTCACCTTTGGGGCAAAAGCAGATTAGAAGTTAGAGTGCAAGCCAGAGTTTTGTGATGCAACTACTGCTTTGTTGATCAAAACTCTTTAACATTCCCCACATGAAAAGCTGGGCATAAGGTGGTCACTTGTACTAGAAGATGGCCTGAGTAGAATATACTTTATAGTACACCTATACACAAAAAGCAAACCATCAACATGTTACTGTACGGTTGTAAGTGGAGGACATGGAGCACTCCAATGAAACACCAAATGGGATGGCTTGCCAAAGGCACTTTAAAAAGCCTGATTCCTGTGAAGAATACTTGCAAAATCAGTTTCACCTTAACGATGTTGCTAATAGCATTTCATTTATGGGAAGGGAACTGAGGCCTAGTCTCAGGAGATTTAAACATGATCTCAAATTCACAGTCCAAACTGTGAAGAGCATATTTCAGAGACCCTGTATCTAGCACAGGTATAGTGTTTTCAGAGTTGAAATTAAAAGGACACTGCAAGAAGTGAAGCACAGTTGAAATTTAGAAGAACTTGGACAAAGCATCACCTACTAGGCTGTCTGAAGACGAAGGCATTAGAAAAGGGGAGTAAGTAGTACCAATGGTATAAGCAAGAAGAGAGAATCTGTATTGAAGAGTTTGGATTACAAGTCCATCGGGCCATAACATGATGCCAGAGCCATTTCCCTAGGTTAGGAACACATCTTCTAATAGAGGGACACAAGATAACTAACACCAGCACAGAAGATCAACAACAAGACTTTTTAGAAGAAACAACAAGCAAGGTGCAGGTTACAAAATTAAAAAAGATGGAACTTGCACCAGGGCCTTGCCCTCTATGGGTTTATTTGAAAGATACATATTACAGTACCACTGGAAAAACAAAACAAAAAAATGAAAACACACTTCTGTGATAAAAAACCCATCTAGTTTCACAAGGGTGGCATCCCTTTGTACTAATACCCAGCATAAAGCACAAGAAATGCTTTGAGAGCAGCCTTGCCTTACTGAAGTCAGTGGAAAATTTGAAATAGTTTTCAGAAGACCCAAGATGAAAGTCAGAGATCAGTTCCATTGATTTCAGCAGGGCTACTAATTGTTTGAAGATACACAGAAGCATGAATCTTCAAAGGAGTAGGGCTTTGAACAATTTGGTTGTATGTATTTACCAGTTAAGAAGATGACAACAACGTTTTGAAGCAGGCTGCAACACTGACAGGTGTTTCAAACGAAATTAAGTACACAATTTCATTTTGTTGAACCTCAGATATATGCAGTTTAACTGAAATGAGCATTCCGGATCAGCAGGTATCAGTACCCTACAGTGAAATAATTAGATAACTGAAAGCAATAGCAGCATTCTGCAGTGGAGCCCAGGAGCCATGGGTGCTCTAGCTCTGTATCAGGGAGCCTAGATGGACAGGGAACCATCTTTCAGGCCAAGGCTCTGAAAGTTTCCAGACCTGCAGGTTTTGGAGTAGAAAGAAGGGCAAATCTCCACATTAAGAGAAGATTTCGGGGTATTCAAGGCTGCTTGTTCCATGAAATGGGATTTCTTCAAATGCTCAGGTTCTTTCCAGCTCACATAGAACACCTTAATTCCTTTGTACAGAAGGTAGAGGCCCCAGAACCAAAACAGTGCAAAACACTCTCCAAAGATGACTTCCATGTTGCCTCCACGCGAGATCAGTGCACCAAATATGTAGAGGTTCAACTTCTACCTTATCTTTATTACTTACTTTGTTTGGGTTGTGGGTTGTTTTTTTTTTGTTTTTTTTTTTCTTGTGTTTGTTTTTATATGAGAGAGGAAGATTTACATTCAGAATTGCAACCTGTTCTAACACTGACAAATTTTTTCTTTGGAAATGTTGTACTAGGTTCACACAAGCAAATTTAATTTCTTGTCCATATATTAAATTAAAACTAAGGACTAAGAAACAACCTACAGAAGTAAAAATACCTAGATGAGACCATGTATGCCAAATAAATGTATTCCAAGTACAATTGGTACTCACATCCCATTCACAGAAAATACTTTTTGTCTACTCTAACTGATCATTACCCTAACAAAAGTGGATATAGTACTTTTTTTAAAAAATATACATTATCATCACAGCTGAGACTGCAAAAATATGTTGTGCAAAATTTTTGTGGTAGTTTTTGGTTGGTTGTTTTTTTGTAGGTGAAAAGTATGAGAAATACAGAAAAAGAAGGGCTTATTCAGTCTTACACTTTTTAATCCCCTAACCCAAACTGTGCATCTTGGGCATGATGCACACAGCAACTTCTGCCAGTGCAAAAAGGAAACATTAAATCATCCTAGTACAAATTACACTTCCTTTTAAAGTTGTATGTTAATGAGAACAATCCATTTTGCTACTGTCAGTCTATAACTTATCTAATCACATGGGTGTTACATGAAATTCACTGACTGGCTTTTTTCCTTTACCATAACTTCTTCTACAATTGATCTCTTAGTTTCATAACAGTAAATATAGTTTATAAAAGTGGATAAAGTCATTACACCTCCAGTACTAGTAGATAATACCAGATGTACTGCAACTATTTAGCTTAAGTCTTTTATAATCTTAAGTTAAACAATATATATTTTTTACATTATTTCTATTCCACATAAATCTTGTAATCTATATGAGAAAAAGAGTGCTAACATTGTCTTGAACATCCATGACAAAACTGAACACTGAGAATTCAGAGGCTTTTAGTTTATCTCCCCCTTAAAATAAAGTTTTTATTAAAAAAACCTCAAAACACATACCTTTAAATTACTGGAGTTTATAAACTGTTACATAAGTTAGCATTATTAACAAGAATATTGATTACTGAAATATTGCTTTTAAAAGCAGATTAAGACATCTACAACCGTTGCCTAGTTTAGCCTGTTAACTTCATATTTAAAAATATTAAAAAAACCAACTCCAAACCCAACTTGAAATATGTTGTAATGTGATTTACACCTTTAATTTTCATCTACCTAAGAGGCAGTATTAAAAGGTTACTATATGGAAAAGTACCAAAATCCTCCATTTGTAATTATTGCTTGAAAAGTCAAATCAATTGGGGTGTTATCCTTAAAAGTTCAGTTCTTTAATAAAACCTTTTTGCAATTTTATTAACACTGTATTCAATTTGTATTAATAATGTTTTTCTATATAGAGGACATTTGAAGGACGGACTCTGATAAAGGACAGGAAAGATCATGATAATTTCATAGTTTAATTTTGCAGAATACCTATGATAAATGAATCTCATATTTAGAGTGATGAAGACCTGAGACACGATTTGGATCTTAAGATGTATTCAGCTATCCAGGGAAGAGAAACTATATTTCATTATTAATATCATTGATCAAAACATCCAGGATCTTACAGATTAAGAGAAAACATACTGAAGGACTGCTTTATGAACAAACTACACATTAATATCTAATTATAAAGAATTCTGAAAAATAACCTGATTTGGGGAAACAATTTTTTTTATGTTTTCATCTTTCTTACCAGAAAATATACACAGTATATCTGATAAAATTTATATTGAAGTATTTTTTCCTTCTCATTATAATCCTCAGATACGAATTGGAATGTGCTCCACCATGTGAACTTACCCATCACCCAGACTGGGAACCTGCGTGGAGCATGCTCTTCATTTTATTCTTGAACATTTTCCCTTACAGAAACACATGTATAGGGAGCAGCCAGGGCACCACCTCCCATCCCACCACCTCCCTCCCATGAGCTGAGGACAGGCAGATGAAGGGCCAGGAAACCCTAAGGGTCACCATATTCCTACAGCTAAACACCCATGATTTGGAGAAGTGAGCCATGGCTATCTGCTGGTGGACCGTCATTCTTATCCCAGCTATTCAACTCAAACAAGCTTATGGTAAGGTGCTATCAAAAAACATACTGAGGTCTTTCAGAGCTCTAGAGTTCATCTTAAGACTGTTCTTGATCAAACAAACAAAACAGACCAGGATCACTGAATACAGAGGAATTCTAATCTTTCAGAAAACTGAGAGTATAAGTGGAATTCTATGTAGGGAACATGGATGCAAGTGGTGAACGTGTGCACTTATACATAAAATATTTGAACATGTATTAATGATATCTACATATTCATTTTATATTTTTTAAAATGATACATATCAGGTATTATTTATATGTAGTTAAAATAAAGGTGCCAACAACTTACAACTGCTGCCTAACAGACAAAAACCAAAAGGATTCACAGACAGTCCAAGACCTATGGGTATTCAAGCAACATATTGAAGCATCTAAAACGTTTGCATTATTGTCCTTTTCTTTGAATCTGTACTGCTGAAGGTAAGAAAGATTTAGAATGTTCAAATTCTTCAGAAGTTAGTACTTGTTATGTTGGCAGTAACCCCAAGTACCATTCTCAAAGCTCATGATTTATTTCACTGGCCAAATCAACTTTGTGAGAGCTCACAGAACTCTACAGGATAAGTATCAGCAGGCAACTTGGAGCACAGAACAGAATAAAGAGACACTTTTGTATATTAAGAAACAGGAACCTTTATGAAAAACCTTAATTACTTCGTACCCTGCCAAGAATAACTAAATGATCTGGAAAATGAGAAAGCTTCGATAGTGTTTGTTGTTCCATCCATACCATGCATTAGAACGCAGGTGGAATTTAATAACACATGACTTACTAGCTTCATTATCATGATCCATAGAACTTCACTACCAAAAAATACTTGTTGCATTATATTTTCTTGAAAAAATGTGTCCATAAAAAAAGCACGTTTGGAGAAATAAAATATGAGACAGTTATTTTTCTGAATTTTTTTTTAATTGCCTTCTTCCCAATCCCTCTTTATGTGAAATGGGCTTAGAAACCTATGCTTTTAAAGAAGGTTTACAAGGGAGATAGCCACACACTTGCCTTTGAAATTCACTGATAGTGAATATATACCTTCCTGCCTGCCTCCTTTAAGTGATTGTCAGTATACAAATGGTTTTAAAATTCTGACTTAGAATCAGTTAGAAAAAAGTTTGTGAAGGTACAGGGCAAACTGTTTTGTAAAAAAAATTAATTTATGACACTGTTCTGAAATCATACTTTAAATAGATGTATATAATCTCAGCAAGATATTTTTACCTTATCTGAGGATCTTTTGCATTAGGCAACATCTAATTAGATCACTGTTACTCATTAATTAATTTAAATCTATTCCTTGATTCTGATTCTGTGCCATAATTAGGCAACAGATATTTACAAGTAGTCTTGTAGAATCATATTGTTTAACCTTTTATTATCAAAGACCTATAGTTTCCATAATAAAACCAATGACTCCATAATAAAGCATCCACAAAGTTCTTATAGGATATTAGGTGTTTTTTAGTTTTTTGTTTGGTTTGTTTTGGTGTTTTTACACCTTACAATGAGATTGTTTACAGAAAACCTGATGAGTAATTTTAAGTAATGATTTATTCATATATTTATAGAACAATTCAATTTATATTTTTACTTTTCCAGACATGAGGATTTTTGCAGATGACAGTCTTGTTGACTCTATCACGTATAAGATCATACTGCAATCCAGTATATTAAAAGTAATATATGTTGGTGAAATCTTGATCCTGCGGTAATATAACGGAGCTGTTCCTTGACTTCAGTAACACCATTAAATGATTTGGAACTTTGAAACCCTCAAAAAAAAAAGAAGTTATTTTAAGACATTTTGAGGTCATTATTTTGGCTTATATTAGGGATTAAATATAGCAAACCCACTGAAATTTAAGAATCCAGGCAAAACAGATATTTCTGAATGCTTTTTTCAGGGTTTTTTTGTTTGTTTGGGTGTTTTTTGTTTTTTTGTTTTTTTTTTTTTTTTTAATTATGTTGCAGGAGTGGAGATATATGCAATGCCACATAGAGAAAGCGTAACAGCAGTGGCCAGGGTAATTCAGCATGGCACAGAGATATTCCCTTATGGCACTCAACTGGTCTCTAAGATTGGGGTGAAGGGAATGGTCTTGCATTCCCCTGACTTCTAATTTCTCCGAGCATATGATTTGTTTATCCCTTTCTAACACAAGGTACATCTCCACTTTCTCACTCCGGTCATTCAGCAAAGTGACAGTGACAATATCCTTTGCCCTCCAGCTCTGTGTAGCTGGCAAGTTTCCGCTGAAGACCCAGTCTGGGCTCCTTGCAACGCTGACACCTGACAGCAGCTTCAAACAGTTTAGTTTGTGTAAAGGGAGCCCCCATGAATTTCAATTCTCATAAAGCCAGTTCTGACCTCAAAATCATACGTATATGCTGTGTGGTTACTGTCTCTAAAATGCCGGTGTTTTGTTTGGTTTTTTTTTTTTTTTTTTTAAATCAGGTTAAAGGGTCATTCTGCTATCATTAAAGAAGGTTTTAATAAACATGAAGGGATTTTGGTTTAGTTCAAAAATATAAGTAATGGGATAACAGCCAAGAGGCTTGGTGGTGGTTTGAAGTGGACTGCCAACACTGGAGGTGTGCCAGATAATTCTCTGCACAAAAAGTTAAAATCAATAACTAACATTCTGAGAAGAAGCAGCTGAGTGAAAGAGATAGCACTCTATGTTGTCAGTGATAAAGTTATTAACAACGGGCATATATAGAATCTCTAATGAATATGGGCCATGTTATAAGCAGAGAAGATGACACCTTTGGCTTTTGGACACTAACAAATCCCATGTAGAGAACAAACTATGTTATTATACAATATTTTCTATGTATTTTGCAGTAAATTAAGTTCAAGATTCTGGCTCAGTTATAACACAGAAATTAAACCTGGGTCATGATTAGAGCAAACAATCAGAAAAGTATTGTATTAGCCATTTTTTGAAGCCGTGTGTGGCTTATGAAATTATAATGCTAAGTGCAAGTTACAGAAAAGTGTCTGATATTGTGTTTCTGTTTATATATTCCTAAGATATTTGACAGTACAGGAAGACAGACAATGGTTTCTGATACATATAATCTCAGGATAGATAATCCAGATAAACCTCTGAACTTACATGTTTGAAAAAATACGGTGATACAATATTTTGCATAATTTTTGGGGTCTTTTTTTGTTTGTGTTTGGTTTTTTTTTTTTTTAAGATGAAGATTTTGATTTTAACTTTTTTTTTTTAATCAAGCCAAACTGATGCTATTGTGACAAAACCAATATGCAGTATATTGAAAATAGAACAATAACTGAAGTTCTTTATCTGTGCCACAGACTATTACCTTCTGTTATTATCTGCCAGGAAGCATCTAGCACTAACAAAGACAATATTGATTAATTTTACAAAACTTAAAATGAATTCAAACCAAGAGCTCTTCTAAATAATAAGAATGCTGTAACACTAAGCTCTTATCACCTATCAGTTTCAGAAAGCATAAGATGCAAGGAGGTTCTTTCCTCAGGAAAACAGTATGAACTTTTTTGAAAATATTTAGTACACATTCCAAAAATAAAGTAATAAACCCCACAAATCATCCCATACAGTGTTCAGACTGAATTTCTTTGATACACTAACATTAAATTTCAAAGAAAAGCCCCAAAAATAAACCTACCCTTCCTCGCACCCCCCCTCCCCCCCAAAAAAAACCTAAATAAAAAACACAAACAAACCAACACACAACCAAGAAAAACCACCAAACCCAAAACCACAAACCCCAAACAACCCAAACCAAAAAACCTGAAAGCCAGTAACCCAATCTCTGTTGCAGAATCAGAGTTGTCCTAGAGCTGGACTAGCACCTGGGAGTCCTGTGTGGGTTGTGCTCTGGATGCTTGCTGCTGTGACTCAAGGGTAAGACTGAACAATTAAATTGTAGTAGCAGAACAGTGCTCACTATTTCCTCTTTCTCATCCTGAGCAATTTCACAAGATTAATGCCTTGTAAATAATTTACTTGAAGAACTTAGGGCTCTAGAAGTCTGTTTATGTCTAATTTTGGGGCTTTATCTGGGGTTTGGTTTTTGTTTGTTTGTTTTTAATCTGTGATTTAAACTTGCTCTGATCCCTGTAATGAGATTTCACTTGTTACAACCAATTTTAATATGTATGGAGGTAAGAGAGCAAATGAGTGATAGGATGCCTTAATGAGAATCTCTGCTGTCATAGAGATTAATATGGAAAATAGGTTATACCACCAACTGTTGCTGGATTGGACCTGAAGTCCTGGCTATGTGAATAAAATAAAAATTATGGAGAATAGAAGACGTCCAAAAATTTATTTATGCTCTGTCTTAAACTCTAAACTATACACATTTTTAATTATCAAACACATGAATTATTTTTAGATGAAGCACTACAATATCAACATAGTTAAGTTATGTAGTCATTTATAAGATTATACTCTTGGTACAAAGGAATGGGAAAGCAAAATTAGTACTATAAAATGGGCAATAGTTACAGAGCTTTCTAAAGAGAGCACAACTACTTCATTCTTTCTTTCTTGAAAATATTAAATATTAAATATTCTAACTTTAATAGTTGATAATAGCACAAAGAGAAGGGAGGAGAGATCATACTTTTTTCTTCTGTGCCAATCCAAAAATTGACAGTGTTATCTTTTTGGTATACATATTACACTTGTTTGTAAAAAGAGAAAAATATTATCTTTAATGAGTTATTTTATTCTTTTAAATTGACAAGGGGACAGCAAAAGGTGATGTACAATGGACCTTCAGGTGAGCAAGCATAACAGTTCTAGTAATATGTTACGACAAAAATTTGAATAGGAATTTTTAAAAGTTTGTTTTACATCTCTAAACCTTGTGGCAGGGGATGGAAGAGATTATAGGTTAAAAAAAAATCTAGACACTCATTTCTGGATAATCCTCAAATAGGATAAATATTATATTTCCTTTTTCTTTTCTCAGCTGAATACAAATTTAGTACCACTACACAGGAATTACTCAAGAGCAGCATAAACTAGGAAGAAATCTTGAGATCAAATGATGACCTACCTAAAAAACTGCACCAGTAGTCAGATTAGTCAGTTCTCCAACAGACATCACCATCTGTAGGATGTGTAGTCTCTTTTACTGACACATTATTTTCTGAGCTTTCTCTTTTTTTCCTCTGATTTTTCCCTGGCTGACACATTCAATTTCACAACTATATATCTTTTGAAAAGCCCATAGCAATCTTGTTATGCTTTTCCCCATAGTACATTCTCATTATAGAAATCTACAAAGAAGCAGGTTTAAATGAACTTAATTTTAAAAATTGATTGGTTTTTCTGTTGTTTTGATTTTTTTTGTTTGTTTGTTGCTGTTGTTTGGGGTTCTCTCTGGTTTTTTGGTTTGGTTTTTTTTGTTTGTTTGTTTGTTTTGGGGTTTTTTTAACCCAAATCCATGACATTTCTTCTCAGCATAATTAAAGGGATATTAGGGAAAAAATGTACTAGTAGAAAGTCTAAATGACCAACATTGGCTTTATATTTAAGATTAAAGCTCTACAAATGATAGTTATTACCTAGAAGTAAATTATAACTTGTCACTTTAATTTTTAGTGCTGTGTGAGTGTAATGCTAAAATGAATACTCCTCTGTCACGTAGGGATCATTCTATTCCTCATTATGTGACAGAGAAGGTCAAGTAGCATACTATCTGGTGTCCACCACAAGATATTTTGATAACATATCTAAATATAATTAGACAGTTCTTAGATTATCATAATTGAACTACCTTACTAACAAACAGGCCTTGAAAAACATCATTCATTTGCAGTTGTAGAAACAATGTATTTCTATGGAAACTGGAAAGGATTTTGGCTTAGGTCAGGACCCTGTTACTTACCATCTATTTAACAAGCGTATCAAAAACCTAAAATTAATTATTTTACATATAATACTCTTCTATCAATGATCGTAACCTCTAAAGTGTGAAGGGTACTTAAATCATTTAAAAAAAAAATATTGTGACAGTAAACAGAAAAAGTAATACAATTCAAACAGCTTGTTTCCACAAGAAGATACAAGAAGCTTCATCAACAAATACAAAAGCTTTGCTATTTTTTACTTGTTTGCTTTTAGTTTATACCTGAGTTTTTTGTTGTTTGTGGGTGGTTTTTTTGTTTTGGGGCTTTTTGGGGTTTTTTTTGGACAAATACCTTTCTCTTAAAATACTGAGCTGAGGTACAAGGATCAATTAACATGCTGTTATTAGCTAAATTTTTTCTTAATTTGAATCTGCGTAAAGATTTGTCTTTTATTCTCCAAGTAAGCATCTGCTTTATGAGTTTGCCTTTCTTCTTCGGAGACTGAAGTTTTGAAACAGAGTGAAAAATTAAACATTGGGAATTTATCCCATTGCACATTTTGAAGATTGATGAGACTCTATCCACCTTAAATGACATACTGAATACATGGAACTGTGGATGTGGGAGCCATGAAGTGAAACAGCAAAGTTATTTTTGATTTATAAGCTCCAGAAGATTTTACATCAAAACAGCAGGAAAGGCTTTCATACATTCTAGAATGAATTCTGCTTCTTAGCAAACAGGAAAAAACCTCTAAGAATGAAGTGTGATTTAAAGGATGTAGGCTTCCTGCAGGGGAAAGCACCCCCCTATTGCTACTTATTCTAAATGAGACCCTCAGTTTTGTTCCTAGCACCAAGCATTTCTTGGCTTCCGATAGATTTATTGCTCCCCAGCTTGAGTTTCCAAAAAACACTTCTCTTCCTCAAAAGATGAGATCAGTGGCCTCAGACTTTTAAAGGTATAGTCTTCCATAACTTTGAAATTTTGTTATACACTGTCAAACTAGAGATGATACAGCCTGTCACAAACTGAACTATAATTATAACTTGTGTTTAGGCAGATACTCAAAAAGTTGCCCTACACTTGAAAAAAAAACCTCACTCATTACTCACTCATCTATCATATATACTCCTATATCAACACCTATCTCTCTAGTAAACACAAGTGATGTTGGAACACGAACAGTAATATCCCGTCAAGGGATGCAAGACAATTATATTAAAGCATCACCACACTAGCTGGGTACAAAAACCTTCACAAACCTAAACCTTCTCTCTCTCTCCCCCCTACACATGCATATCCCACAAAGGCTAGTCCCACCCCGATACACTGCAAGTGCCAGCCCATGCCACCAACCCCTTTCTTATAAAGGGGCAATCTAAATCAGCATGTCTATTATAGAAAAAGAAACAAACATGCTCATATCAATGACAGGGCTACTTGTCATGTCAAAGAACCTTCTACTAACTGTTCTTTTTGTTTCATAAATATTTGCATTCATTAATCATATAGTATCATCTTCCCCAAGAACATCTTATTTGGAGGCTTTTTTATTTTTCCTACTTGTGAAGATATCACATTTTCACATGGATGTCATATTTCCTTATTCTTCTTATATATGAAAATTCTTAATAAGCAGGATGCTAAACTACCGCAGCTCACATTAAGTTTTACTGCTTGGAGACACCTTCAAGCAGCTGTCAGTTCCCAGAGGTCTGCCCTGGGAGCAGACAGATCACAGCCCAGGGAAGGTCATGCAGCTATTGTTCACAAACACTGTTTTTTACAGTGAAAAAGAAAAGCAAACAGGATCATTAAACATGTCAGTGACATCTACCACGGACTATGACCATGTTGAATGGCATGGCTGTGTGTCCTGACAACCAAAAGAAAACAGAATGCTCTGTAAGCTTGTTTCAGCTGTTATTAGACTTTGATATGCCTGACCATGCAGCTAATCCATGAAACATCCAACCTAATGAACTAAAAATTATTACTAGGCTGGTTTAAAAGAATAAGAATGGTTCCACAGCTTATTAATACTACATTGTAATGTTCGCATCATAGCAAGGAAATACTCTAAGTCACATGCATTGTGGCAGTGTCATCAGAATCAGAAGGTCATTCAGTGTAGCACAGACAAAATCCAAGTCTTTCTTCGAAATAATATATTTTCTATTTTCATTTTAAACCATTTTAAATGCTTAAAGGCGTGTAGAAAAACGCTATTGCTACCTCTTTTCCTACTTCTTCCTGACAGTTATGTATTGAACAATGTAGAAAATGCACACCTAATGAGCGTTTCATTCGCTCTGCTTGAGAGCGGGCAGAGCACAATAAGTTTCACTGAGACTGATTAGTGTTCATACAGAACATCACTGGTACAGCAAAATGTAAGCAATTATTATTCTCTATAAAAATGCAACTACCTTTAACACATATATTAAGTGGAAAGGGGGGGGAAAGAATAACTATCTAGGTTACTGCTATCATTTTGTAGCTAGGTTTATGCAGACATTTTTAAATTCTTGTTATATTTATGCTAATACAGGGATTTCATTCTGCAAATGCATTTTGCTGCTTGTCATGGATTTTATTCTCCTTCAAAAAATAAATTACTGTAGAAAGACTCTAGAATGAATCAATTTCAAGTTTTCTAAGAACTATTGATTACCTTCCTCATTAGCTGCAACAGAGGCCTGTTCAATAATGTATAACAAAAAAAGTAAGGAGGATAATTTTGCTTTTAATAATCAAGGTGTATATATTGCATACCTACGGAAATTACTAAAGATATAGCAAAACCTCTAAGTCACCCAGAGACCATATTCCTGTGTGACTAAAGACATTTTATTCCCCTAGTATACCGGTAAAGCACTATGTCCATATGTCACAGGTTCTGTTGCATGACACTGATGCTCTGGAGTAAAGGCAAGTAGCTTGTTGTGGGGAATAAATTAGAAGATTGTCACAAGAATGCTACAGATTCTAACCCATTTTTTGGGGACATCCTTAAGAGCACTTCTTAGTGCCAGAATGTCTTCCAAATTCAATAGAATTTGATAACAGGGGGCAAAAGTCTGGGGTGTGTGGAGTGGGGGAGAAAGAGCAAGAGGGTGAAAAAAAAAACCAACCAAAATTAAAAAGGACAGAGTGTTC
>NW_010271318.1:122432-151322 GCF_000690775.1 Eurypyga helias
CATGGGATGTTATTGACTGGGCATTGAGAATCACAAGAATAATACTAGTTCAGTAGAAATCCCTAATAGAAGTCCAGGATGCTAACAGAGATCTCCAAGCGTAAAAACGCCAGCCAAGAAAGCTCATTATTGGTCATTAAAAATGTAGTCTTTAGAGCTGGGTAGAAGTACTTTTACAGTATATATAAATGAGAACAGGAACACATCCAATATATTTGTAACAGTCTAAATATAAAGAAAATACAAAAGACATAACAAGGAAATGTGCAAGTGTTACAGTCCTTATGAGAATGAGAAGCAAGGGTGAGCAAAGAGTGGATCATTCCACTGTATCACTAGATTTCCCTTCTCCATTTTAAGGGTTTTCACCAAATAAGATATACTCTACTTACATATAGATAGGTCCAAACCTATGTTATACTCATGTTATACATATGCAAAGATAAGTTCATATTTTACATTAAAGCCCTGAAATAAACACTGGGTCATAAAATCAAAAGTAATTAATTTTCTGGTCCACTTTAATTTGTTGTCTGGTGCCATTTTAAAACATTTCCCCATCTTCCTGCTATAAGAAACTTTAGTGATTCCTAAGGGAGAATCACGACCTTTCAATTCATGATTGTCTTAAAACATACTTTTTTCATTTAGTTCCTCCTTATAGGTATGAAATGCATCCAAAGAAATTGCAGTGTCTGAGTATGAAGAACTTTTATTGAATGAAAAAAGCTTACTTCACAGTCTGTATTCTTCAGCCACCTATTTTTGTCTGATTTTTCTTGTCAAAACCATTAATAAATAATGAAATTAATAAGACAGCTATGGACATTACTATTATTTCGTAATAACCAAAAACTAAAACCTATAACATGAAAGAACAACTAATAAAGTGTCTCTTAAAGCAGATAAATATAAATAAAAAGAACAGTGTACTGGTAACATAATAATACATTGTTCCCAAAAGGCTTCATTAGAGTTCCTGGATTTATTTAATTCTATTCATGACTAGCACAGCTCTCAGAAAGAGCTATTACAATATATCATCTAGCTTGTCACAAAAAGAAATACAAAGTCATTAATTTCAATCTAAAAGTAAACTGTAAAAAAAAAAACAAAAAAAACAAAAAACACCCACACAAAAACATTCTACATCTCCTTTACCTACTATTTCAGTGTGTTCATTATTTCTGTTAAATTTCTGTTTACGTCCATGTAATGGCAACGCATAGCAACACCAAGATCTTGGAAACGACCATAAAACTTCTTGAGAGATAAGCTGTATTTTTTGTCTGAAATACAGAGAGAGAGGAATGCAAGTTCAGGAAAAGAAAGTGAAATTTGAAATAAGAACATTATTTGATGGACATTTTAAACCTATACCTGTATTGCTTTCTTTTCTTTCTAAAACTCTCTATATGTGAAAAGTTTAAGAACTTCATCAGAGAAGGAACTAAGTTCAGGCTATTTCTTCCATTCATCAGATAAGAGAAAGGAATGGTCTCAGTACCATGACTATAGGGAATCCAGTATCTGAAGGGGGCCTACAAGGGTACTGCGAGAGGACTTTTTACAAGAGCCTGTAGTGATAGGACAAGGGTTAATGGGTGTAAATTGAAATCAGGGAGGTTTAGATTAGATGTCAGGAAGAAATTCTTCACAGAGAGGGTGGTGAGGCACTGGAACAGGTTGCCCAGAGATGTTGTGGATGCCCCATCCCTGGATGTCTTCAAGGCCAGGTTGGATGTGGCTTTGAGCACCCTGGTCTAGTGCAAGGTGTCCCTGCCCATGGCAGGGGGGTTGGAACTAGATGATCTTTAAGGTCCCTTCCAACCCTAACCATTCTATGAATCCTATTTTCATTGTTTCTTTAGCTAGTTTTTTCTGTGCATGCTGCCCCCACACCGCTCAAAAAATAAGAATACTATGCTTGTTTTCCATGCAAAGTGTAGTGCAACAGACACAAATTAGACCACAATCTTCATAGATTAAATGAACAAGCATTCGTTCCAAGTATCATGCTAAAGAATATGATGAAAATGTGGTCATAATTCTTTCCCTCCTTCTCATAAAGTACTCCAGCTTAACTGATGAAATACATCTACAAGGAAGCTGAATCAGGACAAAATGTTAAACCATACTTCCTTTTAAAGCAAAAACTAGAAAAAGAGCAATGTGGAAGATATTTTTTGCCTTCTAAATAAAAAGGAAACCTTTTACAAAGGTAGTATTGCAAATTTGTGATTTAAAAAAACTAATATTAACTCTAACTTTGAATGAATGTTAATGTCTTTATTCAAATTTATAGTCGTTTGCAAAACTATCATAGCTACATTCCCATAATAATAATATACCATAGACAATTTAGTTCATAACACCTTTAATTTGTTAATTGCATCCACTTTCTGACTCAAACCTGCTTACCAGAAAACAAGTAAACTCAAAAAGCAGAATTTTGTTGACCACATCACATACTGAAGACCCATTTGGTCAGTTAATATTCCAGCTAAAAACGTGAGAAACAAACAACCATTTTAGTAATATTTTTATGCAAGATACAGCAAGGAGTAAGAATTATTTCCAATTTATATGTATAAGGAATTCGCAACCTAAATACACAGATCACTGATATATTTGGTTGTTATGTAGTGTAGTAATGAGAGAAAAATGAAGTATTGATTTTTTTTGTACTTAATTTACACTCCTCCATTAATTTCCTCTTTTAATAAAAATATTATTTTATTACTTTCTCAGCATGATACATTTCTGGCATCTGATTAAAACTGTAACAATGTTGTAAATTACATAACAATTTTCAATATGCAAGTCTTAAAACTGTCAACTTGTATTTCAAGTCATCAGAAGCAATTTATTTCAATTCTCTTCAGGAAAATCAAGATGAATATAGGAACAGTTAAACGAGAACTATCCACAAGTATGTGATAATCCCCTTAAATAGCCAGCAGCTTAGTGCTGCAAAATAGTTACTTATGCAGGATTCAGCTGAATAAGATATAGGTGTGCAAGACTGAACGAGCCTAAACCTCACTTTCAGAGGAAAATTACTGTCAAAACCTCAGGCAGAATGGATTGCCTTCTTAACTTGGACCTCTCTTTCAAATGCTTACAGATGTCTGCATGACAAACCTAGTCTAGGTATCTGAATTTTACATGCACAGGCTTAGGTAACAAGAATCATATCACTAGATTTTATTTATTTTAATCAAAGCAATTCTAAAAAGAAAAAACATAAAAACCTAACCCCACAGAAAAATCCCGAAACAAACCAGCCATCACACCTCAGCTGTCTCATCTGCTACGAATAGCCTCTAGATGTTCTAAGCAAATACTCCAGATACTCTAAAAAACTCCCTTCTCCAGCCAGGGTGGAATTAAAGCGTTGTCATCTGAAATAATTTACACACAGGGTCTTCAGAAACTGAAGATTTCTGGAGTAACCTAACTGGAGCTTGCTACTTTTCAATTAGTCTAAATAATTGCCTGTGTTTGCACCTCTGTGCAACTACAACCCACTTCCCCTTTTAAAAATCTTATTCTTGCTACTTGGAGTCAAAGATCTTTTTTTGTATTTTGTATTATATATTCACTCAGCATTGATAAGTAACAGTAGTACAGTAACTGCAGGGTTTTTCCGGAATCATGGCAGCAAATGAAGCCCCAGACCCCAGAAGCACTGAACAATTTCTGCCATAAGCAGCCATCCTGGAGGAGCGCTTCGAGTACCTCCCTGGGAGAGAACCTCTCTGAAGTATCAGGCATCAGAAATCTCTCCTGTTTTCTTAATACAGTCCATTTTAGTATTTGAACATTAGTCACAACTCTTTCATTTATTTTATTTTTTTATGTGTCTTTTGCCTTGTGCTCTGCAAATAGTTTCCACTCTTTTGCAGTCCAGTTATTTTTACTGATGTTTTCCATTGACTAACCCCTGGTTACAGCACTTTTATTTTTCTTCTGGGAAATGTAACATTTGGGTTTATTATCTGAGCGAAATGAGGAATAAGAACATCTAGATTTCAGCTTGGGTTCAACCAAATAGTAGATAAGAATAAGTGAAATACTCGGCAGAGGTCAGATCTGCTCTCCTCTCATGCACACACAGCTGAAAAAAATCACCCCAATTTTGTCTATAGAGAACAGCCTTACGGGTACCTGAAATTTCTGCTTCACAGAAACTGTGAAGCAACTTGCCTATCAGTTTCCATTTATCTGGGAATGCAATCAGTTACTACTTTTGTTAAATACTGATTTCTTGGGTGTGTTTTTCCTTCATCTAGGCAATAAAATTCTATAAACTGGGAAGACATGCTTGAGAATAACCCCTGCCAAGAAGTCAAAATAATACACAATAGTTCTGACAGAGCAAGATAAACATATAAAATGGCAAGATCACCAACAAATCATCTATATTATCAATGTGTATTCCAGCTTCTCTTTTCCAGCACAAACTAAGTTACAGGAACTGTCAGTGACTTCAACTAACTTCCTTGCTTCTCTCCCGAAGTGCCGAATTTTGTTTACCTACACACTGCATGAGAAAAAAATTATTGTACCCCACCTTTTTGTTAAAAGTGGGGTCAAATGTCTTTTTGGTTACATTTGTTGGCATATGTGATTGCTGTCTCAAGGCAAAAATAGATGACAGATTTGTGGGTTACCAAAGGGATTTAACAGAAATTTTGAGTTCAGCTTTCATTTTACTAACTGTGGCCTGAAGCAATAATAAATCATTTTCAAACAGTGCACTGAATTAAAGATAAGTACAAAATATCACCAGGATCAATAGCCTGGGGTTTTATCATTGTACTATAATTACTAACATAATTTAGCTTTAATGCTATCTAAAAATGAGTTTAATTACTTAAAGGCACCAGAAAAATAGAACAGAACATAAAAGGTAATTTTTTTTTTAGGTAAAGAAAAACAGTAGATTGTCAGCTTAAATTACTTGTTAACTCTGACACACTGAAACATCTACTTAAGCCAGCATGACCAATTTCAAGACAAAATTAGGAAGAGCTTAGTAAAATGTGTTCCCTAGATACAAAAATATTCACTAGAAAACATTTTTCTTTTCCTAATTTCTGTGTTTAACTTCCTATTGGACAGTAAAACTTTAAGAATTCCACAATATTCCTTTTTGGCTACTGAAATTCTAGAGACAAAACCCTTTTATTATTCTGTTAGTAACTGCCTGTGCTGCAACACTGCAGTTCAATCATGACCTATGAAAAGGGTTTTTTTCAGGAGATAAGAGTAATTGTGCCTGCATCCTCAGTGAAGCAAGGACTCAGTTATCCCAAAAGGTCAAAAATTTTTTATTTATGTTATTAGGTAAGCAGACCTCAACTGAAACTACAGTGTTTGTTTCAAATGTACCCTTCTGCTAAAATCATGAAAATAAAAAGCTTAAATTTCTTTAATATACTTGTAAAATAAACAGTGGAACTGGTCAAAGCACACTTTTGATTTACATTTTACATAACATAATGTAACACTCCATCACTGCTAGCGATTCAAAGAGAGCTTAACATCATCATATTTACTCACTATTCATTATTTAAAATAACTTGCACAGTAAATAAGATCATTCCTATCCTCATATGAACAAATACTTGTTTTGTTACAACATCATCTTCAGCAACCAGACATATTAAACCAAATTTTCAATGCAATAAGCTAACAAAGAAAATCCAGTAGTTCCCGTGTAAACAAAACTCGGCTGTAAGAGGCATTTATTGAAGACTAATTTATGCTGTTCTGCAGTGCTGTACTCACTTTGTAGGACAAAAAGTGATGATGATTAACTTGAACAAGGCTAATACTCAGCATAAAGGTAAAACAATCTTATGTAAAAGGATTTTCCATAGGTTGCCTTCAAATGCAGACATGAGCTAAAGCCACTGATCTGAGTACTCTAGCCATCAATGAAAGTCTGTAACTTTAATTTTAGAAAAAGTGCTCTGCGAGAGTGCCCCAAAGTAAAATTCAAATAAAATTATATTACTAGAAATAAACAAGGAGAAAAGTAATAAGCAGCTGGTGGAGCAAAGTTCAGATGAAAAGAAATTAAGAAAATTGCAGTGATTAAAATTTCTACAGTTATAGCTTAAGAAATTGAAACTCACTTCTGCATTTTTCAAATACAGAAGCAACATAAATGACTGAAAAAAATTTAGCAGTTTCTGATCTCTATTTTTGCCTTTTTTTTTTTTCTACCTCCTTGTGTTACAAAAAAGGCAGCCATTTCCAAGAGATTATATTAACTCTGCAAGAGGCAATCTCTCCAGAGATGGAAAAGCACACTGCTGTACTTCCCAGACCGCAGTACTGCAGAATGACTATGGATAGTTTTACTGTAGTACTCTCTTCCAGACATGTTCCCTTGTCATTTGCAATTTAGATAGATATGAGGAGATGAAGTAAAATTACTTAAATAGCTAGGCAGGATGTTGTGATATGACTAAATCATTAACTAACTATCAATTATTTTCTCTCACAAACACTTTCAAAAAAGCAGAAAAATTGCTATTTCCTGTGATAGCTGATAGCTTTTAATACTAAAAACTGAACTCGATCCTTAACTTCAGTAGCTTTGTATTGTTTTGACATTATTAGAACAATTTAAAAAACTCCAATGACCTACACCTTCTATGAAGGGAGCATTCAAGATATAATGAGTGATAGGTATGAAGCTGTGAAGGTGTAGGAAATAACAGTATGTTTGCTTCATTCACAAAGGCTAAAATGAATGAGCCTGATATATTGGTTACGAGGGAAAAAAATAGGGTGATGATGCAGGACAGAGCACACAAGCCAGTTTTAAGAAGAATGGCAAAGTTCCCTTAGCTCCTGAGTGTTTCTATATCTATAATCTCGGAGACAAAATTCAGCTACTTGTTTTTACTACTACAGAAAGCGCTGATTGTTTCCCTAACATCTAAGGAGCTTTCAAATCTGTATATTCCTTCCGAGAAAGTATTGATGATAGATTAGATTTTGCTTGAAAGAAATTAAAATTATTGCCATTAGCAGCATGATATACAAAAGTAAAGATTTTTTTTAACCTTTAAAATAAAAAACTTAGTATTTTTTCTGTTATTTTTTGCAATGAGTTCTAAACAATACAGTCCCTACAGAACAGACAAATTGGAGATATCATCAGTTATTTAGACAAAGAAATGAACAAGTCATACCAACAAATCCAATTAACTTCCAACAAAATTTGGAGTAAGAAAAGATATCTATTTTTCTATCAAAATTAAAGTCTCTGATAGCATAAAATAATTTAATGAAACAATTAAATTGATATTTCTAGAATCAGTTAGATATTAATAGCATTTTGAAGTTCATATTGAACATTTCACACATCCCAGATGGCTGTTTCCATTATCACTCAGGTATGTCTATCTACTTTATCTGAAGGGAAAGAAATAATCCATTATGTAGAGTAGGAAAGGTAGAGAGCTCATAAACAACAGGTAAAGAAAGAGTTCTACCTTGTGCTGTATCCCAAGCGAGCCTATGGCTTTGAATTTTTCATTTTATTTCACTTAGTTACTGAAAAAAGATAAGCTAATACTTTCCAGAGATGTCAATCTACTCACACAGGTCCCTCATGAGAAATACTCATTTATTTTATAACTCATGTCTGAAAAGATAATTGCTAAGGTTGAAAGCTACTGGTATATCAATGAAGTCTGCTAAATGATCTGTATCAGAAGACTGGAAGTTGCCACATGCTATGTTTTATGAAGATCTTTTTATTTTTAGCTTTGAAAATTTATATTTTTTTGATCCTGATCTTAACAGTAAGACATCAGCTCACATAGTTTGTGTGTGCCCACCATCTCTTCTACCACCATCAATGATGTCATCCTAGCTCTTATCAGGATGCAGGAAAACCATTTGTATTACCTGAATTTTTAAAGTTAAATACTTGCAAAGTAAGTATTGGCAGAAAATCTGTGTAGCAGAACAGTCCAGTTTGAGACTACCGTATTACTGGAGATGTACAAAACATCGGAACTGCTTTGGCTGTAGCTTACACAGAAATGAAAAACTAGATGTGGCAGAAAACCTGGCATCTGGCTCCAGCACAATCCTCCACATTTTATTTTAAGATAAATTCAAAGTCTTTGACAGATATGTCTTTATTTAAAATATTCCTTAATATTTGCCTTCTTTATGGATTCTCTGCCACAAATGCAAAAGCCAAGTTCTCACTCATTTATACACATGGTCCCTTTCTTAAAATTTTACTTATGCAAGACAGAAAAACAACAATATGCACAAGGTGTCCACAGGTCACAACCTCAATTTGAACATCATTTTGCTATATTTTTTCTTATTTCTGCAAAAGAAACTTCTGTGGAATTTAAAGACAGTTGTGTATCTTGATTTTTCAATAAATTATGGTAAAGGTAATTCACTACAAACATAACATAAATCAAGTAATTCATTTGAAAACATACCCAATAAATTATTTTATAACCATATGTTATTAATTATGTGAAACATCTACACAACAGGTAAGACAGGTAAACTGATGTGAAGGAATGTTCTTCAGTTCTGTATTCTTCTTAAGGAACATAGCAATAAGTTTTATTGTTAACCATCTTTCTACTATTCCTGATATGAAATTTATCTTCAGTATTTTTGTTTGTTTTAAAAGCAGTATGACAGTACAGTGATATGGAAAACAAAACAATATCGATAAAATTGCCAGCAGACAGGGGTACCAGTAATTATATTGATAAAAGAATACTTGTATACTACTGCTCTGGAAATTCATCCAGGAAAGCAATAGATACTTTTAGTTAATTCACCCTTTAAAGGCTGCAGGAAATTTGGGTAGGTTGGATGGGAAATTAAAACTGAGTTGAGAACCGCAGAGAAATATTTTAAGAATTAACAATCATTGCCTTTTTCTTATTTTTAAACTAAAATGATTTCATGGGGTACAAGAACTGCTGAAGAGTATGTTCCAGGATTTCCTTTGAGCAAATTCACTTAAAAATGAGTTGAGTATTTCTATTATATTACCTACCTATATTCACTAAAGGTACATTAACACCCTCCATATTTTATTGCTTTCCTTCGTCTTCCCACAAGTCCAGAACACTTTAAGATAAGTTATAATAAGAAAAATAATGCACATAAAAACAAAACAGAAACAAAAAAACCCCCACCTCATTGAAAGAGCAAAATTCACCTTTAAGGAATTAACATTCTCTGAAAATTCTTTTTGTTATACACTACATCTTTTTATGATATGGTTGCTGTGGTTCATTCATTAAGCAGATAAGAATTGAAAGCCAGATGACAGACCACATCTTCTTAAACTGAGACAGGCAATTTACCTCAATACCACATAAACTTCACCAAAAATAAAAATATCATTAAAAATAAAGATGTGGCTTCTACTCTCTTCACAAATCATATTTTATTATTATTCATTATTTTTTCCTACATGAGCAATTGAAAGGTATACATCATAAATTTTTATGATTACGTGAAGATGTGGGTAATATTCCAAGAGGGCAATAATTTTATAACTTATACAGAAATGAATGGCAAATAGATTTCTGGTGCTGCTGCTTTTTATGTACACACTTCAATAATATTAATCACTCTAAAATACTTTTATTCAAATATTTATGTTCAGAAATCTTCTTCAATACAGAATATTCATTGCTTCATGCCAGATCCTACAGCCTGTTCTTTATTACTTTTGGACATTTTCCACCTCTTACCTCTATAATTTTTTGACAATTGGTCTTAATATTAGAAAAATTGGAAGAATTACCAGAGGAATTCAATCAAAATATTGGAAGAATTGGAAGAACTACCAGAGGAATTCAATCAACAGAGATGGGAGTTTCTGACTATGAAACAGATGACAATATGTATAATATGTAGAAGTTTACTTGAAGAAATTGTGATTGCATTTGCCTATGAAGAACCTTCTACATGAAGTGAAAATCTGCTATTACCTATGTCATGTGTTATTCATTGTTATGGGATTTTCTGGGTGAATGAGTTACAAGTCTGTACTGCAATGATAACATTCACACACCACTTAAATGACATGCTGCACACAGCCATAAATATGTTGCACACATTCAATTATCCTTCAATGGTATCATGATACAGAAACAATATCAGCCATGATACTTGTTAATATTTCTTCTGATATCTCTTGACAGCATATTTAACTTTCTGATAACAAATGAATATGCATTTTAACACTTATTTGAAAAATGGTGTCCTCAATTTATATACAAATGAAAAGACTTCCTGTGACTTTTTAGCAAACTATGTTACTAACCAAAAAAACGTAGTGGTTTTGTTATGTACAATGGAAACACAAATTGCAACTTTAAGACAGACAACTGAAGAGCAGTGATTGACAAAGGAAGGATAGAGATTGACCATTCCACATATGACCAACAAAATCTTGGGCAGGAAATACATCTTTGGGGTCATGAGGACAGCAAACATATTAATGGCTAGGCAGTAGCTAGTTTAACCTCATTACCTGTGCACATTTGCCAAGAAATAATTGTTTGCAATTCTGTGCTATTTATAATGTGCTTGCATTCTCTCCATGCACATGATAAAAATTATACAAAGTGACCTGGAGTATGAAGGCTGCACCCAAGACAGTTATGATGTCAAGTCCAAGACTGGCCATTACAACCAGTCAAAACCCACATCCCTGATGACCTCAGTTCCTTCACAACTTGCTATGTTAGGCACAGCTGACATCAGAGAGAGGTTACTACAACAAATAACTTGCAGGAAACATCTAAAAGACTTTTAGTGAGACACGGTGTTGGAATTCAAAACCACATCTGCTTAACATCCAATCTTTTGGCTTATCTTTTAAGCTTTGTCTTCCTCTAGATGGGATGTGTTAAATGAGTGTAAAGAATGCCGTGGTGCCATTATAGATCCTCTGTATAAGAAATGCTGCCTGTGATGAGAGATGGGAAACAAACCAATGTGTCCCTCCCTGTAACTCAGACATGTTCCATATCCAGTTTTGCATAAAACCATTTTATGTCAGTGAATAACGTGCTGGTGTTGTTCAAATACACACTTGAAAAATATGCTGTTCTGATAGAATAGTTTGCTGAAGAAGAAACTAGATATCCAACAAGGAGTTCACAATGTTTTGACTCACTAGTGATTCAAAGATAGGTTTTCAAAAAGAGTGAAGAAAAGGAGGGACAGCAGCTATTTTTACATGTCACAATGTAAACTAGATAGCTGAGGGGCATTACAGGTACCGCACTAGCCGAGACATACGTAGAAATTGAAGGAGCCTCAGATAATCTAATACAGAAATGAATTTTGCCCTGGGAATTTAAGAGAAAAATCAGAAAGCTAGAGGATTAAAGAAGTCAGGCAGTGGACACTAGAATGCTCCAGGCAGAGAAAAAGCATTTGCAGTCATGTAATGATTATAGCTAGTATCTTCATACAGGGCACTTCTTTCATTTTATGAAGCACTGAAATAAATGTATGAAAGTCTAGTCCCCATTAGTCCCCATTCTGTCCCAGCCTGTGGTCTTTTGGGAATAAGAAAAATTCAGTTCTGTTTTAAATGTCAGCTTTTCTACTGATGAACAAGGGAACAAAATGACACTTACTGGTCCTTTGAGAACAACCAGTTGCTTATGAAAACTGCAAAAAGAAAAACCAACACATATTACGAACTTATGTAGTTTGTCCTCGTGTGTAATCTGCAAGATTGTATCTTCCACTTTTACTAGCCTCATACAAGTACTTTTTTTGCCTATCTAACCTAAAGTCAACTAAAGAATTACTCATGGCAAAACTATATTTTTAGTTTGAATATGCTGATATCTAGCTCAGTTACAAATACATTCATCTCAACTCCAGTGAGATCAGCAGGGTGATTTCACTGTGATTTAGACCCAGATCCTATATAGTTATGTGAGAGAGTCATGAATTCCACGTATTTACATACTACCAGTTTAGCAAATTATTCTACACAGAATGTAAGCTTAAAAGTAAACTCTCCACCCATAATTACAAAGAATTAAAATGCAATTAAGTACCACCTTAGGGTATAAACTGTCCATGAACTAAAATTACCAGTTCATTTCTACTTCATAACATCCTTAAATCTCTCTTTTTGTTAAAGCTGGGTTTCAAAGAATTTTGTAGTCATTGAATTTGACTGGGTTTCAGTCTCCACAGAACAATTCTGACAATTCTCTCCCATTACTGAAAAAACCTCAAGTTTTTCAGTTTCTGTGTGGTTCCTTGTATTCTTTCCAAATTATTAAACCAACATAGATGTACATATGTAGAATGAAAGAGTACAGATTTGGTCTTAGAGTGTCTCAATATCCAGTGTAATTAAAATATCAATACTGACATTTACTTTTAAATTTTCATCCCCACATGAACTTCAAACAAATTAACTAACAAATTCCTTGTAATGAATATATACATATAAATATATATATGTCCCCACTACCATTAGAAACAGAGAGGTACCTTAATAAAAAGGTATAATTTTATGGTTCTCTACCAAGAAAACATCAGCCGAAAACATCTCTATTCAATTTAAAATTATGAATATGAAGAGCTGTAGTGCCTACCCAAACATGGAAGATTCTATTAGATATGGGTTGAAGAACCAGCTTTAAATGTCCAGTATTTTATTTCATAAATTTCTACATCATTATTTTTCCCTTAGATAAACAATGTTTTTTCTGCCCCAAAACACTGTATATATACCCCAATTAATTTCTTAAGCCAGGAATAGTTCCTTCTATTCATTGCTTCTTTCCTCCTCCCAACTTTGTTTAATGTCTTAAAAAAAACCAAAAACAACAAAAAAAAACCCCACCAAAACAAAACAAAAAAACTCCACAATTCACAAAGAATTGACATCAACAGCTAGCAGACACTCTGATTAACTTCCCATTCATTGCTATTTAGGGAATTCATTGAAGAAAGAGGGTTTATAATGACTTCAAAGTATACTTAATTTTTTAATGATGTTTAACATTTGTCAGAAGTTTTTCAGCACAATCATTGTATAGAGATACATTACTAAAAACTTCGTGTTTGTTTTTTTTTTTTTTCCCCTTAAGTTTAATAGTTCAACCAAATATTTGAGAACCTTCATTTTAATATAGGATGTTTCAAATTAAACAGCTAGGTTTCCAATATACAAAAAAAACCTTTGTAGGAACTTCCAAAGCTAACTTCTGTGCAAGTCTATTACAGCCACTCCTGGGTTGGAGTTATTATTAATGTAAAGCTTTTAGTCCTGAGAACACTTTTAGCTAGAGAATTTTATATTAATTTAAACCAAGTACCTTCCTTTGGACTTATCTGTAAGTTTACAACCAGTGTAAACAGAATATTCATTTGCAGTTTTTCTTACATTACACTACCTCGGCACTTGCAATTTGTGGGCCACATGTACTATTTCCACATGCATTCTGTTATTACGACAAATTTTTTAGCTATTGAAGCAACAGACAGGTTGTTTCCACTCGTAATCAATATACAAAACTTTCCATAATATCCTATGAAGACAATACTTTTACAGAACCCATCACCCTGCTGCCACCCTGAATGCCTGAATCAAGCAGAGGTGACCTTTCAGCAACCAGTTAATGTGAATTACGTGCTGTGTCACTCAACTTTGCAAACTTAAAACATTCTTAAACACCCAGTATTAGTTTCCCCCTGCATATTCCCATCAGTATAAATAAATCAATAAGATAATAAAAAACTGGAAATAATAAAATTAACAACATTTAATATTCCTAAAAAATTAAGGAAAACACCCATGTTATTTAAGAATGTAAATTATTCCTTTATGTATCTCCTAGTGACAAACTTCACATGGTCTTGAATTATTTTGGATATTATCGTGAATTTTAAGTACAGGCCTTAAAAAAATTACAAGTTATTCAGTAATTCTAAGTTACCTCAAATTGTCCAAAATCTTTAAATAGTCAAGTCTTATTCTGCTTGCAGTTTTTAATATTAATCTTTCAGAAGAAAGCAGCTGTTTAAATTATTGTTAGAATTCAATATTCAGCAGCTGTTTGGTCAATCTGCATCACAACAGGGTTCTCTGTTGTCCAGCATTCTGTGAAATCTGAGATAAACTTGTTCTTCACAAGAACAATGAGAGCTAATAATTTACTGACTCAATGCTTTTCTTAAAAAGCATTTTCTTAACATTTCTTGTGAGTTTTTCTGTTACATGAATAGGCATAACAAGCCAATTTCAGAGAAACAAGCAAACTAATGATCATAAATCTAAGAAAAACCCAAAGTAAAATGGTTTAAAAGATTATTCCAATTAATCATTCATTTAATTCAAAAAGTAATTGACACTAAAAAAACTTAAGTGGACTTTGTGTAAGAAATATATTGTTCAGGTATTTTCTTAAAAGAAATACTGAAAACACAGAATTATGAAATTTAAAGGAAATGCATCTTAAGAGTTTCCTTGTGTTTGTATTACATATTTTGCCTTTTCATGCTACAGAAAAAGGTTTTTTTTCTTCTTTTGCTTTATAACCTTTACCACACTTCTAGCCAAACTTTATATTTAAAGCTTTACCAGATTGGTTTTGTAACCATAATTGTACAAGACACTGGAAACTGCTGAATCTTAAGTGCTACATAACCTCACCGTTCCACTGATAGCAGCCTTTTGTAAAGGAGATTAGTTTATGCAGTATTTGGGTAGTGGCTGCTGGGACAGACTTGGTAAAGCAACTCTGCACCTCCTGACAATGGGTAGAGCCCAGAGTCATTGACTACTCAGAGAACTGCAGAATTAATAGTCTCCAAACATCAATGAAGCACTCATCACAAAGATCAAAGCTGTCTGATTCCCAACCATTTCCCAGCACAGGAAGAAAAAAAAAAAAATTAATGAACAAAAACCTCACAACCGAACACCCCAAAACAAACCAACAAACAAAAACCCACACCACCAAAGAGTACTTGTCAGGGTGGGGTTTTGTTCCTTTGAAGTTTAAGTCTGGAATGGTATGTTTTAAACCCTATCATAGTCTTCCTATTGCTTACTAACAGAGGTTTAATGATTACTAGACATCTAACAACTCATCAGATTTGCCAGCTATACATCTCTTATCTCTGTTATCCACAGGCCTTACTGCTGACTTTTTTTTTCCATTCATTTAGCTGCCCTTGCTTACTTCCACATAATAATGTTAATGAGATTCATAGATTTTAGCTTAAGCTATTTTCCCTTAAAGTTTAGATTGTCATACAACTATAGACCATACTGTCTTTTTATGTCAGTCTCTCAATATCGAGGAACACAGTAATTTCAACTTACTGTCATGTTTTTATTAGTAATAATTCATCCTTGCTTGATCTTTGTAGTATACTCCTAGAGAGCTAACACTATTTTCTACCTGAACTGTGACCACTGCATCTGTTCTGCCCCTTCCTTTAAGCATCCCCCAAATTTTACGCTGTACAAGGGGTTTTTTTTTTTCAAACTAAATCTGAAGACCACCAAAGCAATTGTTAAAAAAAAAAGGGTATAAAAAAACCCACTAAACAAAAACTCACACAAAAAAAACCCACCACAAACTTATTACCTCATTTTCCACTTCTGTTGGAGAAACTCCACCAAACCCCCACCCCAAACCAAAATCCCCCCCAAAAAATAAATGTATCCCAAAAAAGTTGTAGTTTAGCTCTCTTAAACTCTGTTTTGCCATCTTTCGTATAGAGATATACATATATATATAAATTAACAGTGTATTTCAAAGACAATTACTGAAAGGTGTATGCATGCAAGCCCTGCTCAGCAGTAATGAAAACATCTCTGTGTTATCAACAGTTTCCAGCACAAATCCAAAACAGCCCCATATCAGCTACTCTGCAGAAAATTAACTGTCTCAACCAAAACCAGCACAGTCAAACAGGCTCTAAGATGTATGTAATAACAGAAATAGGTTTCTTTAAGTTCCCTTATAAGATGAAGGGGGTTTAGTGAACATTGTGTTAGTTATCAGTTTATCTTGTAATTCCAATTTGATACCTTTTTTGATGGTGAATGGAAATAACTCCCTTAGCTAGAGGGAAAAAAAAAAAAAGGAAGATATGTATGTGTGCATGTGTCTTTATGTATGGATGGCTACATATGCCAACCATTTTGTTGTTCATGTTGGAAAGCTTCTACATAACAAATATAAATACCTTAGGGGTGAAAACCTGCTAAACCTTTCTTATTAAATACCATCTCAGTTTTATGTTGTCAACATTCTCTCTTTTTGTCTCATCTGTGAAAAATCCCTGGATTATTAAGGATTCCTTTTTAAGGAACACTGAAGATTTACTTCCTTCAGGAACTAGTTCTCAGAGAGTTCAGGACTATGTGCAATGTCATGCTAATGTCAGTGTCAGAATGCCATTTGCCTTCTCTAGACACTCTATAAAAGAAAATAGCTCACTCCCACCACCCCAAAAAACCCAACCCATACCTATTTAACATTAGTAAACCTTTCAGATACAGTATTTATGAGCATTACAAGTTACATCATTGTGTGTCTTATGGATCAGTGGAAGGTTATATCTTCATAGCCACAGAAAGGGTATTATGTCCACCCAAAATAATTTCAGTAAAGAACGTTGCAGCCAGGTAACATTACCTGGTTTGTTGATGAACCACCCTCCACCCCTCCCTCCCCCTCCCCCAAAAAAACCAAGGTTATCTTCATTCTGTCTTAACAACACTTTTTGTGGCAAGTTAAGTGAAGCATGATCCTTTCTGGTTTAAAACTTATCAGAGAAGCGTAAGAATTCATCTAGATGATTCTAACAGGCCTGTTCAGTTCTGACAGAGGTTACATGGATGAACTTGCATTATACAACACAGAGGCTGAAAGAAGAATTTTAAGACCTCATTTTTGTTGAAATATTCACTTGCTTAAATGTACAATAGCAAGATGTTGGTACACATAGAGCGCTATGATATTGAATAATGTATGTCATCACTTCCCAGTAGTCCTGTTGTCTATAACTATAAACTATTTCTTATTTTATGTCAATGGTAATCTCTTTGGAACAGTAACTGCACGTCGTGTGTTTGACCGATGAGAATCATATTCATGAATAAAACACCTCTGTTTAGAGCAGTGAAGAGAAAGCTACATAAAAAGTAACTGACCTGAAACATGAAGATGGGCTGCTGTGAACAGTTGAGGACATTTGGGTAAAACTTACTATGTTACTCTATTTTATTTTGCTGACATTATATATACACACACATGTTGTTATGATAAACTTTTAAATTTTAAATACATTTTTAAAAAATACTATCAACTCAGCAAATAAGGAAATTATTTCTGCATATAACAGTCAGTACTTCCTCTTAATTAAAATTACTACCTTTTGTCCTTGCCTGTCCAATATCTTCCAGTTCCAACTGATTTAATTGCATTTAAAAGTTTTATTCTTCCCCCAGATTAGTTTTGCCTGGTTATCAGATGCTGATGGCTAGGGGATTTATACCAAAACTCTTGCAACTACAGAAAAAAATACACTGACTTTAGATAAGACTATGTGCTGCTTTCCATATCTACAATACCTAAATAAAATTGTGCATTAAATATCCTAGTGTTTTATACCTAGAAAAGGAGATGGGCTATATTTAAAAAATAAATAATAAAAAAATTTAATCATCACTGTCCAGATTACCCCTCAAGCTTTGCTAAGGGCGACAGGGTTGCCTTTTACTTTATCCTGTTGTAGGTCAATTGAAACTCCCTCTTTCCTTAAATCTCCAGGTGTCACTAATTTCTGAAAGAATTTCTTAAGTATTACAAGTACTTCTTCACTTCAGTAGCCTGTTCCTTGAAACACTGACTGAAGTGAACTTCATAGAAGTCAGCTGAGCCAGGGGTTTACAGTTCACTTGTCTAGCACAAGCACAGTGCCCTCTTGAACTGTGAGAGCAAGTCAACCAATTCCAGCAACACATTCAGCAGTTCAGAAATAAAATTACTACACCTAGCATGGGAAAGGCTCCTTGCATCATAGATATCTTTTTGCTTCCAGAAGATAATTTGAAGCTTTTTGCCACAGACACATACTAATTTAAAGGGAGCACACAATTGTATGGTATATGGTATGTACACTGTTGGTAAACCTGATCTCTTCAGTAACATCCAACAATATAACTTATTGCAAAATGGATTTGAATTCATATGTGATTCCATGAAAATAATTTATCTGCTTTAGTATGGATTGTAACACAATGCATAGTACTATGAAATATTACTTCTTGTGTAGTTTAATATTGTTGTTTTGGTTAAATAACTCAATAAAATTCATACCTAGCAACAGCTACAGGAACAAAATCATTAAGTTCTAACACTTGCCTATTTGACTGAGCAGGTAAGAAAAGAATTGAACTTTTAAATGTATTTTAAATGTCATACAGGCTGTATCACATCTAGCTTGTTGCTTTCATATTAAGTACTTTAATACAGTCTTGTAAGAATTCTCATAAGAATGCATTAAATTGGCGTATTTCTAGAACTTATTCTAGTACTATGCTTACCTTGTATACAGATTCAAATAAGTCTTGCAAGAATGATTTATTTCTTCTGTCACTAGTAAAAGCAGACATGCAAATGCAATTTGGCATTACTTTATAGAATTTCTTTTAGTTTCTATGTATAGTCTCCATCCCTTTTACACTGTGTTCAAGGTGGCCTGTGTTTTCTATTAAACACTGCAAATTTTAATTGTAAAGTTACTTTTAAATAATCATAGTTCATAATTAACACTTTTTGGTACTAATTAAAATTACTATAGAAAAAAATTAAACATTCCCCTCCCCCAATACTTCTCTCCATACAACTTGCATACCTGCTCATATAAGTCCTTTGGAGAGAAGGCACCTTTTCAAGAAAGATAACTTCAGTGTTGTTTGAGGCCAAAACTATGAGGTCAGCATTTTATTTAACCTCAGACCAGCATGAAGAATAGTAAAGAAGCATAACAAACCCCGAAAGACATAAATAGCTACACCACAGGACATGAGTTTCTAAGGAAGATTTATTCCACTGAAGCATGGAAATGCCTTCATATAGAACAACTCTTGGGCTTCTTCTGAGCGTTTTAATTAAGTACAAATGCCAAAACTAAAATCCTATTAAAGTTCTAGTTTTGGACTTGAGTTTCCCCAGGTGGTAAATGTGATATGATAACATGTCACCGTGGGAGGAAACCAGGAGGTGTTCAAGAAATCATTGAGCAGAAATACTCAGGAGTATTATGTACACACTACTTATCACATAACTTAAGCAAGACTGTTTAATTGAAAAGTGTGTAACGTGATTCAATCTGCCAAGCATTCTTCAAGGTTTTAGTGATAAAACTCTTTGGAGATATCTTATCCTTAATAGCACAGTATTTGTAGCATAGGAAGAAGAAAGAAGTACTGCTGAATCCCCGTTTTTACTGTTAATAACTCTGACACTTCCTTCAGAAAATGGAAGTCATCGTCAAGGTGAAAACCAAAAGATGTCAGAGGTCCAGACTGTTGTTTCTCATCATATCCACGAGCAATCTCCTTACACCACAGAGAGCAAAACTTTACTTTAGAGATAAATAAGAGGAATTGTGTAATGTGATGTTTTGTGTCAGTAGCCAACTGTAGTTGATGATCCAGGAAGACATTTTGAGTCCTATTTGATGTGGATAGGTATAAAACTGGACTGCAGCATGTGTGGGTTTTTGTTTGGTTTTGTTTTGGTTTTTTACACCATATATAGAACACTATCCATAACCAGAGTTAAAAAAGAAAGAAAGAAAGAAAAAGAAAAGGAAAAAAAAAACCAACCCAAACACCAAAAAACCACCAAAAAAACAAATACCCCAAAAACATAGTTTGACCACCTGGATTTCAAGTGCATATATAAATCCAATAAAATGAAATCAGCTGCCAGGGAAATGAAGCCCCGTGTGACTAAAATACTGGACATGAATATGGTCAAAACAGGGTTTGTATAAGGTCTGCCTAAAAGATCAGCAAGGGGTCAAATACATCTATAATTTACAGATAACTAATAGTAGAATTGTTAAATTAATTAAGGTTAAAAATAACATTGTTTCTTAAAGAAAAATAGTACAAAAACTGTTGTGTTTGAAACAACTGTTTTGCACTTCAGGCACCATTAAATTAATGGCTGATTACCTTAAACAGAACATTACTTAAAACACCTTTTATTACTTGTCAAGTAATACATAAGAACAAAAACCCTGAGTGGGTTTCATGTCTCTTCCCACCTACCCTTCCAGTGACCTCTTCCCGACACCATCCCACTCCAACTACAGAACTGCATTACTTCTGGAGGGGGGCCAGAAAGAGCTGTGTCTCACTGATGGCAACTTTCTCAAGAACAAGTACATTCTAACAGCAGATTCTCTCCCAGGATAAGCAGTAGTGTTGTCAACAATAAAAACTCCATTCTATTTACTTCTCATTACCTTAATATATAAGTATCTGTGCAGAGCTTTTCAAATTTCTCCATGGAGAGCATATTCTTCAAGCTGCAACCTATACCCTCTAAATTTTTTAGAAGTTACTTAAATCCTACCAGCATACTCAAAAGAGATGTGATCATGACTGCATGTTTAGCCCAAAGGACATAAAAATAGCAAAACATAGTTATTTTTTCAAAGACAGAAGTATTACTTAAATCAAATCTGAATCCCAAATTTTTTGTGAGTTTAGCTATGGTGTTTGCTGCTAGACTCAAAGAGGTGACTGATATCTAAGGCTAGTAAAGTGAATATTAAGATGTAAGGAAGGCATATTAGAAGTTGAAAGTCACTGAAAATCATTGAGAAAGACAATAGTAGAGCTGCAGAAGGGGATTAAAGGAAATGCAATATTATTAACTTAGAAAAATGAAAAAAGTTCATATACATCCTAGTCATATTTCTAACGTTAAACACTTCAGACCAAAAATTTCCTTATACCATGTTAAAACTGCATTTTATTCTCTGAGAAGTCACCTCTAAATATAAAACTATACTGACTCCATAAGCAGTTTAATTGTACCTCTTCCTACATATTCTTACATTCAAGTCAGTCAGTTAGGGATGTCTTTTTCTTCCATGAGTTCTGAAGCTTAGCCTTTCCTTGTTGCAACCCCCCACCTCCCGCCCTGCCATGCACTTTCCTGTCTTCAAGTGAACTATGTCTCAGCATTAAACATCCTATTACTTTTGTAAGACAACATCTAATACATATATATATTGTTTTAAGATAGTTCTCTTAACCCAAATCAAGACAGCTGTATCTTTAATTCATCTCTTAGTCCTAATCAATGCAGAAACTACAAGGTTTCATATTTTACTTGTCTCTGTGCATGCAAGATGATTCACAAAAAGTTTAAAAGTTCCTTAGCTTTATCATCTACAGAGTCACATAAATAGCTCAATTTTCTAAATTGAGTTACATACTAAAACCTAAACTGACCTATACTGAGTTACATACTGCTGAGAAGATTCTATTTGCATTATGTTTACTTTGTTACCTCCTTTCTATGGTCATGTTTTCATCACTGTCTCCCTTAACCTCATTATCTAATCTATTTGGAGATCACCTCAGGTCATGCTTATTTAGAACAGACAAGTTCTACTGCATGGAGCTGATAAATCAAAGGGAGCACAGGCATTCATTTGGATCAAAGAGTCAACAATTCTCAAGGACTGTCATGTCACATACATCAGAAAACACTATCTATAACTGTAGGATAACCTCCCCTAAAATCACATCCTTGTCTTGCTGGGATTGTCTGTATTCCTGCTTTTTTAAAAGTCTTGCTCTGTCTACAACTACATTTATTTCTCATGGTAATTAAAAAAAAAGAAAGAAAGAAAGAAAAAATAAACTTAATAAACCATGGAGTAAGAATAAAATACCAGATCTATATAAAGACTTAGAAATTCCAACATGGAGCTACTAGAGCATCATTCAGCAGCTGTCTAACAGTGCAGTTAGCTAAGCCCAATGCTTGGGATTCTGCTATTGAAGTCTAGAGAAGCTGTGGATGCCCCATCCCTGGAAGTGTTCAAGGCCAGGCTGGATGAGGCTTTGAGCAACCTGGTCTAGTGGAAGGTGTCCCTGCTCACGGCAGGGGGGTTGGAACTAGATGATCTTTAAGGTCCCTTCCAACGCTAACTATTCTATGATTTTAAGGTTCTACCCATGCTCTATAGTGCTGTGGTGTACCACCAATGAAGTCTTGATCTCACCAAGTGCTTGGCACTTAGAGAAAGGATTTTGAAGAGGTCAGCCTGCTCACCAGCTCTATACAGGCTTATTGTGTAAAGTGAAATATACCTCCTCTTTCTGTTAGGGGAAAAAAACCAACCAAACAAACCCAAAACAAAAAAACCCAAACACACCAAAAAACCCCACAACAAAACAGAAAACAATACAAGCAGATGACAAAAGAGGGCACTGGCAAATATAGATACTTAACTTCCTTAGTACACTAGCCAAAAAACAAATGGAATATTTTTATTTACCAGTTTTTCCAGGAAATGTACAGGGAAACATTTGGCAATAGTGGTTTTGAAATTTGTTTTTTTTCAAGGTTCAACTTATGTTTCCTTTGTGGCTCTGTCAGTAATAAGTGTTGTTTCTGACTCAGTCCTTGTTGCAATAGCCATAAACCACCGTCTTCTCCCAAAACACTTGTCCCATTTCTACAACAGGTGAATTTTTTGTGAAAGTGTGTACTTGTTAGGTTTGGGGGAGACCTGTAGGGGTAAATGAAGAATTCAGCAAGGCTGGGGAGAATAGGAAGGGAGAGAGGTCTAATACTCCCGAAGAACCGAAGCTTCCCAGCCTCCTCAAACACCTTAGAGTTACGTGACAGCCCCTTTCCACCCTCCACTGACTCATCTCAGCCACCAAATGTGTTAGCAACCAAAAAAGCAGTTCTGCTGTTAAAGGGAAGAGTGCAGAAATTGTTCTCCTTCAAGGTTTCTGAAATAATTAAGTTCTTTTGTCCTGATCCTTAGGAGACTGAATTTCAGATATTTCTTACACTATGGAAAAGCCTTAAAACTGTTTTTTGGGGGAGTAGAGTCTTAAATTTCATTTTTCTCTAGTGCCTAGACATCTTAACATAGGCTGTAGAGAAATGTCACTCTTAACTGGGGAATCTCATTCCTGAATCCTCTTCTTGATGTGTCTAAATCCTTTCTTTCTAAAATCTTTCCTTTCAAAAAAATTACCAGGAAATAAAGAAGTGATATCAGTCTTTCAGCTAATGAATAGAATTATAGTTAAACCCAAGATGCCACTTCATTTTTCTATCTGAAAACATTCAAATTACTCAGATAATTTATCTTATAACATGTGAAATAAAAACATTACAATAAATGAAAAGCCAGAGAGATCATGACACTATATCCTACTAGCTCAAATGCTCACATGATGCATTACATTGTAGGAACTTTGCTACTGAAACCTGAACTTCACTAACTAATGCTATTAAATAGCAAGATCTGAAAACCGATTCTAAAATTTTAGCCAACACATTGCAACTTTTTCCAAATGTAAAAATATGTTTGGATTTGCAATCCAAGACTTCATAGGTCAGATCCCCACTATAACATGCAAGGCACCTTGAAAAGAACTTTGCTGTGTGCCATTAAGCACAATGTCTGTTTTTAACTGTTCACCTATTTCATAACATAAAACTTGTCATTATGATCCTGGAAGATGTTATGCTTTTACTTGTTATAAGCATTTTTCTAGTCTTTGTATGGCATAACTTCCAAACCAATGAAATTTGGTGTTTCACTACCTTAAGATGACATGTAAAAACTAAGTATTATATTATCTTTCAGCAAGATTAACACGTGTAAAGAGGATAGAAGTAGTGCACTTTACTGATAATCAGCTTATACAAAACTGACTGTTTAGCATCTTCACCAACTTTTTCCTTTTATCTGGAAGCAAATCTAATTGTCTCCCTTGATATGCTAAGGGCATTCTGTCTCATGAATGAAATATAAAGGTCAAGTTCTTCTGCACTGACATTCACAAGAGTACATGGGGCATTTCACATAAAAATATTTTGTTCACTGCTGATTGTCAGACAAACCTGCCCTCTCAGCTTCCCCAGCTTTCATCCAAAGGAAGACTTGCAGCATAGATAATCATTATTGGGATTAATGAGCAACTAGCTATGACTGCCAAACAGGAGGGAAAAAAAAAAAATATTGGCATGTTTGTAATTTCATTTGATAACACAGTGGCCACCCTGCAAACAAATATATGAATAATCCTGTCATCTATGTAACTTCCATTTGTGTCAGTAGTGTGATTTTCAAGTGTATTTTCACACTAGTCTTCAAAAGTAGGAAGTATAATACCACTTCTAAAGAAAGCTAAGAGCGTAGCCCACAAAATCTACTATTAAAAAAAAAAATCAACATTTTCAGCCAGTGTCTAGTACTGAAAGAACAACAACTCCTTTGTTGTTTAGGTTCCTAATGAGGTATGGCTCCTTTTCTGACCCTGCATATGATACAAACAAAAAAACTGCCTGAAGTCCTTAATCAGTATTAGCAAAAAACATTGCTTCATCATCAGATTATCTAGGCAACCTCCCAATATTCTTAAAGCAGGCATACCCCCAAAGACAGCAAGACCAGGAATTGTTTTTTACTCATGTTTTCCTTGTAGCTGGAATATTTCTCTAAGGAGTTGAAAACAAGGTTCAAGTCTCCTCTTCAGGGAAGCTCCCAGGTACTTTTACACTGTGTTCAAGCTGCAACCACAGCTCACTCATCGGGATAAATGATCCAATTTTAAAAGCACAAAGGCGATTACTGTAACAGTGTAACTATATCAATTCTTATCCCAGTGCTACCCTTGCTCAACATGTTGAACTACACACTGCCAAAACAGTATTGTTAGACAGTACCCATGTTAGCCAGGTGCACATACAGATAAGTTTTAATTGTATTCAGTCTCTCTGGCAAAATGTGGCATCATCTTTTCTAAAAGGCTTGAAGATAAAATTCTGGAAAACAAATCCCTGTAAGCTTGCCATCTGCACTGGGAAAAAAGCAAGAAACAACCAGAAAAGGACATAAAAAATAAAAAACCAAAACACATCAAAAGAAACATCATCCAGTATGATATCAGATAGAGTCATAATGGCTTTTCAAAAGTGAAAAAGCACTATTAGGCTTGTAAAGTAACACTTAAAATAGTTAACAAGTTCATGGATAAAGAAAATCCAACAGATACTGTCAGCTAAAACGCTTTGAAGAAGATTTCTTGCCAAAGCCTCTTAAACAAACTAAGTAGTTATGGGATAAAAGGAAGGTCCTACACAATTTATTGAAAAATTAGGTAAGGTGAATTTCCATAGCAGAGAAAAATTGTGAACAGGGTTTCACATGTGCTGGGTTACATGGTCTTGAACACTACAAAATACATGACCTGGAAAAGGGAAAAACTAATAAAATGGCAAAACTGCTGATGAAATTGCATAGTTCAAAACAGAATTGAAGGATGACTGCAAAGAACTGTGAAAGACTATGAAATTGACTGGATTATGAATTAGCATATGAAATTGAACATGTGAAGTGATACAAATAAAAAAAAAAATCACATCTTACTATAGTAAGTAATAGGCCTACCACTATAAAAATAGAAAATAGAATTTGGGCCTACAATAGGTATTTGGAAAAGAAAAGACATCTTAAAGTATAATAGCAGTCAAAATAAAATTAGTAATTATTAGGAAAACTGCAGTGCTTGGCAGAGTCCCCACTGAATCTATCTGGATGTCAAAAATCAAACTTCTCTCAAAAGGCTCAAAACTGAAGAAGTATAAATTAAAAGCTCAGAAAAATCCATGGTTGAGAGACCGTTGTTTTCAGAACATGTTAGAAGCAAGCTATGTAGAATGATTTCTCAGCAACTGTAGTATGAACATCAGCACCAAGAAGAAATGGATAGGTAAGGAAGAAAGTCTCTTTCAACAAACACAGTGCAACAGCTTGCTCTGATCACAGAAACTTACACGGAGTCCCTGAGCAGTTCTTACATAGTAGCCAGCAGCATTATATTCCTTTGCAAGAATTTAGAAGATCCACTTTCCATGTTCTAGCTAGTACCTGTTAGGATTGATCCTAGAATTCACTTAAGACAGGAGTTTGTTCCTAAGTAATGAAAACAGCATGTACAGTCTCGTAACGGCTGCTCTTCCAAGATAGGACATAGAATTGTTTTATTTCTGGTATTCAATCTGTCACATTCCTAACTATTCCTGACAATAACTGTAGTTGAATTTAAAACATAACACATATCACATATCTCATGAATTTATTTCTATCGTATTTTTTTCTCACTTTATTAGTCGTGAAGTTGTTTACCCAAAAGAGCTCTCTGTTGTTGCCCAGCTGCTCTTCCTACATTGATGTTGCAAAAATAATTAAAACTAAAGGAATGGAATATTGCTTAATCTCAAAAATGACCCTATAGATTCACAAATAATACAATCTCATGAATATTTCAATTGAAACACTTAAGGTAGACTCTTTAAAAAGGTAGAGCTAAAGGACGGTGAGCTAAAAGAAAGACTCCTTGTTAGTGTTTACAGGCACTTGGTATCCCTCATCCTGCACTAAGAAGTGTATTGAGTCATTTGGATAGTAGCTTTGAGCAAAACTAGAAACCTGTTGGCTTTTACCCAGGCATACACTACAATTTTATTCTCTCTTCAGGTGAAGTAACAAGATCCAGTACACACTTGCTAAACAAAACCAGAAATGAACGGTGCTAGAATACAACCCACAGTTAGAGAACAAGAACAAGTAGTCATAAATGCATCTCAGTCTTTACAAAGAATTGACAGCTGTAAAGGTCTATCAAATAGACAGAAATCTGTAAGAAGAATTAGGTGATTTGCTGAACATACAAAGTAGTAAACAGAAAAGGCAAAACTCAATAGATTAGGGTATTTTGCCTGCGTGTTAACTATAAGACACTGTTCCCTCTGTTGTTTTAAGTACAGTAACCTATGCAAGTGCACTAGCAGGATTTGGCATACCAAAAAGGCCCAAAGCAGAGCCCTTAATCAAGCCTACAAAATGTGCAAACCTGCAAAATTATTGTCAGTCATATTTTAACTAGTACAAGTACTTTTCAAAAGCTGAAAATATATTATGACATCTGACGGGGAAGCTTCCTATCGATAGCAGTTTCTTGAAAATTATCTTCTTGTACATGCTGGGCATTAAAGAGGTAGTGTTCCACAAAGAATCCCAGTTTTAAACTGATGTTTTTTCAAGTTGTATTTTCTTTGTATTAAGGAAGAATATATTTTCATTTCAAGCGTAATGTATTTGGCTGTTGTAGAGGTCTGAAAAAATAACTGAAAACTTCAATTTTGTACAGAAAAAAACTTACTTATTAACATATGTATGCTTTTCATTAACTTAATTTCTTATAAATTGGCAAAAAATCCATGAATCAAGAGACATGCTACTAATGCCAGAGGAGACTTTCTATTCAATAGTATTGCAAGTATAATACTCTGGTCATGTTACCTGTTCTGATGCTGCTTTGAAAGAAGCTAGAGGATGGTGAAGCCATTCTGAGGGTGCAGCGGAAAGGATCCTAAATGAAATCACATGCTGCAATATTCAAGGTAACAATTTGTATTTTTTTTTTCTCTCTTTAAGCTTGCTTTCACAAATGCATTGCTTTCACTTCCTAAAGGTAGAAAAGAGAGACCTTCTACAAGATCTCTCAGGGAAGAGGTCTGTGGACTGTCCTGATGTTGTCCTGCCCAACTCCTACAAAACTATCAATAAGTAGGAATAACATGAGGTGTGATGACAGACACCAGGGAAGTAAGATGAGTAATCATTATATCCGGCTAATCTATTCTATATTTCTTCATCAAGCTCCCAACTTCAGTTTTAAATGTAGAGTTTTTTTTCACATGCTTACCTTTATGATGGACTAGAACTCCAGGAACACTGTGTCTAGCTCATTGGAAAACTTCAAGCAGAGATGGAGCTTTTATTCAAAATTAATAGAAATTTCTGATCAAAAAAAGTAATGTTATCTTTTCCTTTTTCATGGAAAGCTGGCTAGAGTAAGTGATGACGAATTCTGGGAACTCTTATTTTCAATTAGTCTTGCACTTTCTACTGCTGCTGTCAAAATTGATAGTAAGTTATAGTAAGCTTAGAATTTGTGTGGAGAATATGTTTACTGTCATTCATCACTGTGATTTATGGCTATCCCAAAACAGCAATTAAAAGTGTTTTTTCAGTCATATGCTGTCACCAGAAGAGCCTATAGCCTATAGAGTGGAACTATTTAGGGGTCTACAAATAGTTTGACAGTCACGCCTAAAATACAAACCAAGCAAACATCATTTTTTAGTGGCCTTCACACATTTCAAGAAATCAAAAATTCTTGGCCAGTAAAGTGACTTTGGTTTAAATGCTTAGTTTGCCTCTAAAAGTCAAATGAAACTCTTCATTAACTCCTTCTTAGACAAAATTCAAAATTAGAAAAGGATGTCTGGCTTTCTTTCTAAGTAATTCTGTGTTGCTACTGGTAACCCTCACTGGGTGCCAAACAGAAGACCTGAGTATAAATGCCATACTTAGTATTCATCCCTTGGTCAAACAGTGGTTGCACAATGCATAGGTCAGTACATAAGTGGCAATAATATTTGCTGGAAGATTTAGACAAAGGCAATGAAGTAAAAAAGGAAACATTAATTTTGCTCCAGAGCTCAAAGCTGTTCTTCC